>NW_019213816.1:0-97851 GCF_002532875.2 Varroa jacobsoni | reverse complement strand
AGCCTGACAGCATCGATCGGTCAGTAACATTTGGCCTTTCATGTATATATATATATATATATATATAGATATAAATAATACAATTATTTAATGAATATACATCGCCCTGGGAAACGGCTACGTAAACTGCTGATGATTTACTACAGAAAAGTCTGATATCTAACACACCTAGTGCAAAAATATTTTGTCTTTTTAGTCTTTCACTGCCAAGTCAGGTAGGTCAAAGGTAATAATAATCTGTCTACTGTGGGTCGATATGACATTTTGCTTTGCGGTGTAGAGTCGGCTTTTGAATAACCCAGGTATTGGCACATTCGCTGTTTGAGAGCCTTTGTTTGAAGCCAACTTGAAAATAAGGAACCCCGTCTACCTATCGTAGTTACGCACGACTCCGGTATAGCGAAATACCTACGGTGAATTCTGATCTATGACCATGATCCTTTTGTAGCATGGTGCAATATCAATAGTCCTGTTCAAACGATGCCATCGTATTAACAGCCTTAACAATTGTTTTAAAAGCAACTACATCTAAAACATTGTTGTTGACAACAATTACTGCATGGCCTTAATTATGATTTACATCCGCATTTGTGCTAGCCAAGTTATGCTCCGAATCAACTTAATTTCTTCGTAAAATTAGCATCGATACAATTCGGTTGTGGGTCTGTTCGTGGCCCGCATAACGTTATTTGCCCTGGTCCATATAACCACCCTCAAACTTCTCCTGTAATAATGATTTCTAAGAAAAGCGTGCTTTCATTTTGCCTTTGAAAATTTTGCTTTGGCCTCTTTGTCGTTCAACAGAAGTTCGGTGCAAAACGGAAGATATACTTAGCTGTATAATATATATATATTTTTGCAAATAGAAAAAAAGAATTTATATATATTTGTATGTCACCGAACTCTTATTGGACAATAAAGAAACAGCAAATAAGCATTCCATTTTTCTTCGATCCCAAGACTGAAAGCCAGCGAAGTTTTTTATACTTATTACGCTAAGTTATAGTACATGGTTGTCTTAAGGGTTATAGCTAGCGGCACTAGCGGTTATTAGACATAGAGTTTAGAGAATATATGGACAATCGGAGGCCATCGATGTGAACTTTACAATCGAACTTAGGTCAACAACTAGGTAGTCTGAAAGTCTAACTTACGAAATTAACTGGATGAAACTGACATATTGTACTTTTGAATGCACTCATTGTACCACATGTCATTATTGTTATTACAAAATAATTGATGATTCTGTTGACGTAACGTATCATTCTTTGAACTATATGAGCCGACGCCGTAGATGTGCTCAATTTGCATTATCCAAAAGCAGAATTCATTGTGGTAAGCCTATTTGGCTCAAATAATAAAAAAGTATTTTATGAACATATTGATATATTTTTCCGTTTCTGTTCGCAGCGAGATTCATTTGATGATTTATTCTTAAAAAAGTTATTGTTAAAAGCTTTGATTAATTTTACATAGAGTTTTGTCACGATCCTGACACTTGCCAACCCCACTTACCTATCGTCCAGCTGATGCACATTGTTTCGGCGATTTGCTATATCTGTAGCTGTCCTGCTGTCCTGGGCATTAAACGATGTCCTGCCCAGTTCTGAGTGACTCACACCCTCCTGGTAATGACAAGATTCTTGTGGCCTCCGATTGCCATCGGCGTGTAAAGCTCCATTCTGCTGAGCAACGCTCTGCATCTGTTGTAAGCGCGAGTATAACTGTGGGGCTGAAATAATAAAATGTCAAAAGTGTCAGTAAATAAATGGTCGGTAACCAAAACGGTAGGAAAATAAAATACATTTTATTTATTATGAATGTCAGAGAAACCTGTGATTGTGCAACAATATGCAAGGCTAAACCGAGCAGAGGAACGAATAGCTCTCACGTCAAATTGCCTTCGGGCATTTTGGGGCTATACAGGATTCAGGGCTCCAAAATAAAGATCAAAGGGCGGTGCTCAATGAAATTCTTAGATATTTACGAGACTAAATTAATTTTGCTCTTGCCTTACTCAGCGAAACGGTACGTTCGTAGTTGCACCGAAGATGCTACGGGCTGGTGCAATCGATATACTGGCGTATTTCAATTTTTATGACCTGAATGATCTTTTCAAACTTGTAGCCAGATCGAGATCTATCACCAATAACGCTTTTGTTAGATGAAAGTAAAGTACATTTGCTCGGGTCATTTAATATAAGTAAGTGGCCATTTTAAGGATAACGTACATTGATTCGTGAGGTCAGCAGGAGGTCTTTAAATGAGAGCGACCACAACGTCAAATTTGATCTATCAGTTTGCTAAGGTGAGGGACGCCTCCATAAATGTCCTTTTTATTATAATTATTATTATTTACTATTATTTTATTACTAGTCATTTATTATAACATGGTCTTCCAAATAGCTCTTCGTAAGGCTAATATTACAGTGTGTTGACTTTTAAAGTCGATTACGGCTTACTATTTTATCTGATTTAGGTCTATTTTTTACGCTTTGTTTCTAAGGCTGTAATGAAAATATGTCCCGCTGGAAGGGTTGTTTCTAACGGTTATGTTTAATCGATATAACCGTTATTCATGCCAATTACAGCCGTAATTCAGGACCCAGGCCATTGACTAGTCGTTTTAAAAATGTTCCTTAATTCACCTGCATATAAATTTTCAATAGTGTTCATACGTCAAGCCATATTAGGAAGCGTTCAATCGGTGACGTGCCGCTTAAATACACTACGTAGAAATTGTAACGAAATTATAGTTGACCTGATAGCAGGCCAGACGTCCACAAATGCGCAAAAAAAATGGTCAAGGGGTTAAGAAAGTGAAAAAAGTCATTAAAAGTCTAATTGGTGAAGTTTACGTAGACGACCTAATTGACAACTGATATTCTTTTTGACAAAAACTGTTTGTGAAACATGGCTTTTTAAGCAATTTCGATTATTATTTAGGCTCGTTAAATTTAAATCAGTTGATATGATTTTTTATTTGGGTCATAGTGTTTTTTTTTTTAATATTTTTCAAAAGTTGCCTGAACACCGACAATAAGGTAGATCATCGACTTGGGAATAAAATTTTAGTCCTGGTCCAATAAGATCTTCGCTTATACTCTAGAAACGGCTCTCTGTTGTCTCCCATAACAGATTTCCTGTTTACTTGTGGGAACAAATGACTTTTGTCTACAGCTAGCTGGAGCGCATACCCGTTACGATAAACGGCTAACGGTGGTCATCATTTAAGTGTTGTTCCCTGTATATATGAGTATACGTAGCGCAAAATGAAGAATATTCGCATACTGATATAAAATTATATATACATTACTTACTGTTGCAACTACTGTCTGAGGCTACATGTTGTAGCTGTTGTTGAAGGCTTTTGGGCTTTGTTGGGAGAGGAGGTTTACCCCCCCTCCCTCCCGAGCTTGCTGAGCAGGGGCCGGATCGCGTCCCGCCTGTGTTTTTATCCTCCGACTGTGACTTCTGGAGCACTAGAGAATCCCGCAGGGTCTGGCGTTCCAGAAAATCTTCGGGAGTTGTCCTGCCGGACGTCGGCCTTGAGCTGGAGGCCGAAAATGAACGATCGAGGGACAGTGGCGACGATCGCTTCTGTTCGCTTTCTAATTTAGCAAACATTGCTCGAGCATCCTGTGCATCCAGCAGAAACAAATGATAAAATAGTCATGTGTTTTGCACAATGAAAACAACAACGTCTAGTAGTATATAGATGTTCTTTGGTCCTCTTGCAGCAGAGAGCTTTTCAAAGCTAGACTGTACGTATTGTTCGCCTTCAAAGTTGCGGATAGATAGTTACGGATGCTAATTATTCCTCGTGATAAAAATCGCGAACCAGTCCGCTCTCGTTAATTAATGTTTTACCAATAAAAAGTGGTGGACATTTACAATTAATTGGCACTTTGTGATGGTACCATCATTGGACGGTTCTAAAATTGTTTATACGTAAGTACAGGGCTTATGATATTAGTGTTACATATTATAGCTAGTCAATGAGTGGTTGATGAACATCTAGGTACCTGGAACCTCGAGACGTGGCTGTCGCTCCTATGGAGAGGACTGCCGCCTCCATTGGCCTGAGCGCTAATCCCTCCTCCCCCACTCCCGCTGGTAGATAGCGCATAGCCGTTGAGGGACGTCATGGAAAGTTTGCCAGGCAGTGCTGCAGGAGTACCGCCAGCCTGATGCGAACCACGGCCATAACTCCTTGGGGGCGTCACCTCATCTGAGGCCCCAGAACCTTTGGGGCTTGGAATTATACGATTTTGTAGATTTAGGGGACTGCCACAGGCTGCTAGCGAGTGCTCCAGGACCTTCTCGCTGCTACTACTGCTACGGACCGAAGGTCGGGACTTCTCCGGCGACAACGATTGGCTAGCTTGGCCCTGCAAAGACAGAAGAAATGAGAATGTCAAACGCGCTACCCAATTCAGATTTAACATTTTAAAGTTCGAAACAGAAAACTATCGAATTACCATCTAATACAGCAAAAGCTGTGTCATATGTGGATAATTTTTTTCGAAATAGTGTACCTTGGAAACTTATAACAGTAACCGAGTATCGGCGCATTGGTAAAGCCATCCAACTTAAAAATCATATTTAGTTTCTTCTTTCTATATCTAGTAAGCAGTAAAACCATTATGCAGCGAGACCGCTATATTATACTTTGGTTGCCACCCCTTGGAGTTCTTATCGATAGATAGAAATAGATTTACACCAAGATAAGCGTAGATAGTAAAAAAAAAAAAAAAAAAAACTGCATTTTTATGAAACATAACTTAGCATTATTTACTTCGACGAGACAAAACATCTTTTATTGCTCGGATTTATCATTCGCTCACTCACTAAAAGGCAAATACGTCGCTATTCCATTACAGCTTTCAGGAGACTGTTGTCGCTGATTGCCCAGTTGGTCTGACACAAGCTACAACTTCTACGGTCCGTCTATTGAAAATGGGCATAGCTGCCTAATGACTCTTCTGTGCAGGCGCCATTAATCACAGTTCACTAATAACAACTGATTAACACAACGCCATTACGTACAATAGTTGTGCTCTAGCGTCCAGTATTTATATGGAGCAAAGGTTCAGATTACAGGGTACAGGCTACTGAATGCTGTACACTGTGGGGTGACCCGAACGAACATCCATTTCTAATTGCTTAAGTACTTCGTACTCATCAAGTACCCTCCCCTCTCCCCGCCTCCTCCTCCTCCTCCTCCTCCTCCTCCTCCTCCGATTAGAACCAAATTTCAGCAGTAGACGCGATATCCGATACGATAGGGGCTGAGAGGCATTAAGGGAGCCTCAGTGGTCCACTTTAGCATTTATCGGTTGGAAAGCATCCTCTCTGATTCAGCCTCGGACCAGCACTTGACATAACCATAAGAAAAAGTGGTGTAAAACGTCAATTCCCTCAACATGCATATCTTCCTCCCCGTAAGTCAAAAAAAACGTGGTATCGTACTTATATGTATGAGTTGAACGATTGTTCTTCTATTAAATGAAATTCACTGCTACCATCTGAGCTACTGGCAAAAAGTGGTTTGATTTTTCGTTCTAGAGCAGCTGGCTAGTAATTACGCTCCTTTCCTACCCCAGTTTAGGTTTACTCCACATAAAATCAATATAAATATCCATGCTAAGAGGTGTCACGAACAAACAAATTCATACGATTCGAGTTAAATCGAAATGTTTTAAAGACCAGAGAAAATACAGAATGATGAATAAAACGTTTAGTACTTCCCATAAATTAAAATGTGACCAACAAAGCATAGGCAAGTTGCTGATATCGGCTCTATTTCTATGTAGACTCTTCATGAAAATCCATTTTATCGTCCAGCTAATACCGATAGCTTAAAGACGTCGGCTCCATCTTTTTGCATAAGTGGAAAGCTCCATTTACTTAGGTATAACAGATAGCAGGTTAGCTTAACGATATACACATATACTCATTTATATAAGCAATTAAGGTACGTGGGCGGCACGGCAGGAAGCCGGCCAGAAAGTACGGTATCTGTACCCTCGAGCAACTTCAACTAAAGCCCAGACTTCGAAAGTAACTTGAACCAATCGCCTTGACCTTCCCCTACCGCTAATATTGTGTTGCAGACGCAGTAGTTTTTTAATATTGCCTGTCGAAGAAGTAATAAAAGTTCACCGAATTCGATTACCAAAGTTTTATGGTATATGGTGACTATCACCATCTTACAGAAAAATATATTTAAATATCTAGCAAATCTATGCTGTGTTCTATGTTTTCACCTATCATAAAAATATATATAGAACGTTAAAATAAATATTTTGCAATACGTTTCCACATCAAGCGCATTCAACCTGATAAACACAGATGATCATGCATTCCGGTAACAACAGTTTTACATGAAAACCATAAATCATTTGTGTCTGACTAACTGTAACATTCAATGAAACATCTTTATAATGTGTTACTATATCTATTTGCTTTCAAAAGTCATTTCGAACGTCAATAAAATATACTAGAAGCTCGAATGTAGCCTCCTAGAACCAGCCAATTGTATAATCAGGTCACTCCGAAAATCAATGTTTGCTGCATAGCTCCTTTACAAAACATCCCACTTATATTCCACTGTCTCATTACTGATGTGGCCTATAATAGAGTTTACTGGGGCTAGACAATTGATGGTGCATCTGAGATTGATTTCCAAAGGTCAGCCAAAATAGACGCCTCCGTCTCTGAGGCAGTAAGTAAATCCACAGTTACCCATAAGCGTCCCATCTATCCGATAGAAATAGTTTCAATAGCACAACGGCAGCTATAAAAAATGGTTTTGTCATTAAAAACGCTATGGTCTACAATCTAACTCCATTACTCATGTAGTTATTAGGCTCGGAGATAAGTATTCGTATAATCGTCATTGTCCCATTTCGATTCCAGCGGTATTCTTTGCCTAAATAAAACCGACGAAGCTGCAGCGTACTTCCTTCGATTTTTTCCCTATGAGATCTTTCATGACTTTTAGAATGACCAAGCCTCAAAAGACGATTTCAAGTATGTAGATACGAAAAGCTGACCGTGCATCATATCCCCATACATTCCCCATTTGTGCATTTTTCGTTGGTGTGTAACGTTCCGACGCTTTTCTAATTAGTGGTACTGATAACCATAGCGAGCTTTATCTTCAAGTGTGCAAATACAAGATGCATCAATTCAAGATGTTCTGTGTTCCGGATTTTAAGATTCCGAATCCGCACCATTGGCCTTTAGCAACTCGATGGATAATGGTAATGAACAATGACCAGTAAGGAAGAGCAGTTATGAGAAAAAAATAAAAAAAACGAAAATAAACATTATAGAATAATTGGAATGTGGCAGATATATCTTGAATATACCGTGGTCACTACTGTTTTTTTATGAAAATTATTAGTGTTTTTCACGTGCCGAACATATTGGGAGTTTGATTCTTGTTGTCACTATAAATACTTGGTGTTACCCCCATAGAATATCGGTCTGTCGCTGACTATTTAATGTTTAATAAACATTCATTCTTTTATCGTAGATATAAACACGCACACACACACACATACGTGCGTACATACGCGCAGACACACGTTTCTTAATTAAGGTGACCACTCGATATAAGAAAGACAGCATGCTAGAAGCGATCAAAGGCAAAACGCCATAGATGGTCATAAAACTAGCGGATGATATTTAAAAAGACAAACAATGATGATGTCAACAGGAGCGAATATCAAGTTGTCATACAGTCATGCGCAGGTAATTTTTCTCGTTTTCTTGCTGAAAACGCGCTAATATCTCTATGCAGGACGCGTTACTGTGAAGCAGTGCTGATACGGTCCGACTGTTGCGACGGGGCTCAAAAGACACGAAGCAACCACTTAATAATAATATTAATAACAATAATTATATAATTATGTCGCAATGTACGCGCCAGATGTACTGAATAGACTTAGGTTTTTGCCGAGTTACAAACACTAACATCCACAAACCATGCTCGCTTTACTCGGAATGTAACGCTCCGCAAGAGAAACAAACCATCGCAGCACTCGATTGACGTTAAGCGACAATGAATTGGCAGGAAATAAAGAAACACACCCGTTGCAATACCGTGAAAATCTATATTCAGTCAATTGGTAAAATATTACCCAGTATACCTCCGAGCGAAACTTTAGCAGCCCACAAAAATTTGGGCCAAAGCCACCGTTATGTGCAAAATTTCTATGGGGGACAAATCAATAGAAAGATCCCGATTTTCAATAGTGATGGTAATATCATATAATGTGTAATGTGGCAAAAGACGCATATGTATATAATATTGATATATAGGCACTGACAGAACGTGTTCACTAACGTACATTCACTACCGGAATGTCCATGGTTTTTCTTTCTGTCAAAGCGATGCCTATGAGAAGCCTTGGTAAACGTCGTTGATCCCCGTTGAAATTTTGGTAACAAAATGCAATTAGTCGATAAACGCATTAAAAGTAGCCGTTACGTTTTAGCTCTCTCTTGTCGTCTGTACAAAACAAATCAATTTTGCCGAGATTAGTTGTTTAGCAAAATTGTATGGAGGACTATATGCGTATGTTGACCTAATCGTTCGAATCCGTATTTTTTTGTTACAAACTGATATTCAATCATTGAATACACTTTCGCTCACCCAACAGCTGAATAGCTACCGTTGCTGCCGCAATTAGATACAGATGGGCTAAATGAGCCTCGTACGAATGCAGGTGTTTTTGCTTTCCAGACTCCACTTGCACGTCTGGTTTAGACTGGAATTGTCTACCTAAATGAAGCGGCTATGAAGTAGATCTGGATACGAAATGTCGACAATCAACTAAACAGGAACCAGCCAAAATGACTGTTAGTGAATTAATAAAATAGCAACATATTTACGGGTAACTTCACAGCTATTTGTTCGCCTGCTTGTTACTCCTATATCCAGTTACCGCTGCTGTTAAAACCCGTACTGCGGCTGGCCAATCAGTTATCAGAGGCAATAGCACCAGCTGACATACTCTACATAACAGTTATTTCTCTGTAACAATCGTCATATACTTAAGTATACATATACTATAATAATATTCGATGAGATTCGAGCAAGCGCTTGCCTTGAAAGTGGATTGACGCCTACCTCTGGGCTCTTGGCCGGTAATCACATCGCCAGTAACATGTGACGAACTCGTAATAGTAGCAGCTGCGTTTCCGTCTATCCCCGTTTGCCGGTCGAGTGACAAGTTGACAGTAATATGTAATAAAAAAAGTTTTACACCTTTTGCCTTCATAATGTTAGCGTTATTATCATCAGCATCGTAAACGCATAAAATAGCAACAACGGAGATCACAGCAGCAGCGGTGGCGGCGGCGGCGCGGCGAGCGCCGCCGCTGCCCATACTAATCCCCGTCCCTGCGCGTGCCCGTCGTTTTATTTTTTTTGTAAAAATGTAATATCTTCTTGAATAAAATAAACAAAAAGTCGCCAACGCCTATGAATAGCATCATTTACTCTTCTAAATTGGCAATAATACCACTCCATCAAATAGGAGACGTATGATTTTTGCAGAACCGCGATCGGAAGGCCAGTTGTGTCAGATTTAACCCACATCTATACCCCTCATATAATTCGACCGCCGCTAAACAAACGAAATAATTTTCAAAAAGAGAATTCTTAATTTTTTTTAAATACAAGCTAAAGCTTATCTGTCGTTTCTACATTTCCACAGGAAAAAAACTAGAGCAAAATATGTTAATTTCATGTTGTTTATACTCAAGTAGGTTTCTTCTTTCGTAGTTACATTGACTTTAAAGATTATATTCTGCTCGTTAGTCCTGACATTTTTCTGATAGTCAAAGATCTTACACTTTGTCTGCTTCGATACTATGAATGATAGACGACAATGCAGGTACTGCGACAGCTCTGAGGACTCTCAAAATTGCGCCTGGTTCTTCTGTCCTTCTTTGTGATATCGGTCATATTGACGTGGAACTTGCGCGTCCCCCCGGTACATCTTCCACAGTTATCGAATCGAACCTTCTCCAATTTCTCATGTATCCACAATGTGACATTCTTGGCAACAGGTGTGTGTGCCTCATAAGGAAGAATAAGCACAGAGAGCGATCTAAAATATCCGCAAATGGATGCTTATTATGAATACGACGCTTAGTTCCAACCAGGAACGCCGCTCATCGAACGTAGAAGAACAAACCACACTCGTGATGGGTTCTTTCAGCGTATTTAGCCAAGAATTAGTTGACCATTTAATGGCGTCATGTGTGTAATATGCTTTCAGCAAAGAGCGAATAAATAAAATATGTAACACATTATGAAGATACGCACGTGATTTGAGGTTTACGATATCTTTTTTTATGATATCTGCGCTTTAGCGGAATATTAACCCATCCATTATTAAGGGATCCTCGATTTAACGAATTTAAAATGGAACTAATGACAAATGATTTTGAAGGACAATAAAAGACAAAAAAAAAATTGCTAGCTTTGGCCCCTCACTTAACATCGTGATCAGAACAACTTTTAGAGGAATATGAAGGTTTTGCAAGGTCTCCGATTATCCTACCAAAGGTCTTGGATGAATGTAAATTCATGAGAGTAGAATCAATGATTTCATTCAGGAATAAAGTAATTTATTTATATCCTTTTCTGAGCCATAGGTCGTTACCTAAATCATTGGCAACAGATTACGCACACTATTAAAATCCATAATAAAGTATATATAATAGTAAAGTAAATAATACATGGTAAGCAGCACTATAGATTCATCACTATTGACACCACCATGATGTTCGCATTATAGTAATGATTATTTGCTAGCTACCCAGAACTCTTATTTTTCCTAAAAAAGCATACATAGTGAAGAATAACTCGACCAGGCAACGGCATGCTCATCATCCATTGCTAAAGAAAGACACACATTAGCGACGTTTACTTACAACGCATAGATTTAAGATATATATGTTTGGCTTGGGATAGGTTGTATATTGACCTTCTTCGGTGATTTGTTTTTTAATGTTTTTGTGTATCAACCGGTCAGGCACTCGGAAGACAAAGCTGGCGGTAGATAGCTGAATAATCATAGCTGTATAGGTAAATGCACATCAACGTATGCATATCGGGACACCATTTTGTCCACAAAAAAACACTTTTCGTACCTTGACCATTACTACGTGATTATAACATGTGTCGTTCTCACAGTAGAAAAAAACCTTAAATGTTGCAAAAGTACCATCCATGAAGTTTATCCTGTCCCATGATCAAGCGACTGTCAGAAAGTGTAAGTTAGTATCTGTCAATAAGTTTCGCCAAGGTTATACCCACCAGCAATGATCATCAAAATATATTAACGGTTTACTCGGTACTTGCAAAAAAAATCAAAACATGACGTCAGTAGACACCGTGTTTGAAGGTAACTATTTAATTTATCTGCTGCTGTGTTTGACAGAAATATTGTTTATATAATTTACACTACAACGACGAGCAACAAATTTCAATAATCTGTGTGGTATGCTTTTGTCTGCTTTGCAAAATACTGTTCCAGAAAAAAACATGCATGGTAATATAGTCATAGACAAAATGTCCTTTGTCTAGCCTCAGTGTACCTGCACGCATTCAAGTGCTATCTATAAGTTATCAACTGATTATCTTCAGGCTACACTATCGTCAATGAATCGATACACGACAGTGATATATCATGATTTGAATCGAAAGTACAGTCATGTCATATTTTCGAGCTGAATTTTCGACTGACTTGAGAATTTCCCACGTTCATAAGTGGATTTCGGCCCGAGTGATGAACGCAGTGTTCAAATTTTAAAATTTCTAACGTACTTCCGTCTACAACAAAAGCCATCACCATCAGTTAAATGCGCTGTTTCTATCTGCATTTTGGCTAGCGGTGATAGCCCGGAAATTATGTACCCACGTGCGCACACAGCGCCCACAAAGATTACATCTAGAAAGCTACGCCCGCTTTTTTTTACTAAACAAGCTTTAGAAGTGGTCACTTTTGACATACTGAGGTGAATAAGCACCCACGGCTTTAAAACTGGTAAACACTATTATGACGATTAAAATGAAACAGCAAAAAATTAGGGAAAATTTGGGACTGTTGGGAAAAATCAACAAATGATAATCTTAATTAGCTAGTACAGAAAGGCTTCCGTTGATGTCGGAAGATTGCAATCGATAGCTGCCGTTTGATAAGATCGTCAAAGAGATGTTTTGCGCTATTTTTTTCTATTTCGAAATTATCTGTTGATATTTTCCTACGCACAAATCGATTTTTCACAATACGTAAATATAAACAGCGTAAATAAAGATAAACATATAAATGTAAACAACATTTCCACGGCGATATTTAAGAAAAAGATTCACAATAAATAATGCAGTCGAGCCACAGCGGGACAGATCTAGGACTCCGCGACCATGTCAAAAGACAAAGGGTTAATCGGATGGGTGTAATAACAATACGGCAATGGACAGCCCGGTCGACCAAAGACGAAAGCTTGTGCGTTATGGAGAAGCGATTTACCCTGTTCACCGACACATTAACAAAAGATTATAGACTAACTTAAATTTGACTTAAATATATAAGAATAAAAAAAAACAGGACTCATATAAACTGCTAGTGGCAATATATATATTCAATATAGCGCGTTCCTGTTGAGTGAACAACTTTCTGTACTATTGCTGCTGGTATAAGACATACGATTTAGGTCGATTTTCGTTAGCCTGATGCTCGCCTATGGCATCGCAATAATTTCTAGACCCCATTATAGAAAACTATTAAGCTGTATAATAGATTCCAAAAATTCAGCACCAATTCCCATTCTCCAGTTCTCGAAAATGGAACTGTATTATGTTTTATTGTTTTTACAAAATATTGCTATCGTACCATAAAAATGAAATAGAACTGTTTTCGCTTATTATTAAAGCACCTTACAACTTTCTCATATTGCAAATCAGTGGAGTGGTGGTAGTGACAGTGAACAGAATGAAACCGTTGAGTCTGTGTAGCAGAAGTTACAAAAGCAGAAGGATCTGCTTGCAAACAAACTACCCATCTAAAGGAGATTTTTTGCGCGGCGCGTTTCTTGTCAAACGCTATACACACAATCGATGGTCCATGTGCAATCAATGTAATGGAATGGATTTATATATATATATATATATATATATATATTTAAGTCAATGCACGCTTTATCACAACGTGGGAAAGTAGCAACAAACTTTATGGCACTTCAATGGAAACATGAGCAAAGTACCTTGATGCAGGTCACAAAGCAGCGACATTATATCATCAATGGCTATTGTCCTTTTCTATTGACGTCGTAAAATCTTTCATTTACTACAAAGGAATATTCATTTACGGTGACAGACTCATAAATTTATGACCCCTTTGACGATCCATTATGTGGAAATATAGATCCAGTGTACACTGTACGGCCCAAGTTAACTTGTTTCTTTGAAATACATTTCCGTGTAGTTAGGAATAATTGTTTAAATAAATGCTCTAATGAAAACGTCCAATGGTACTTACTATGCTCGTGCGTATAAACGTAAACTTTTACAAATTTTATGTGGACCAACGAAGTATATCATTTACTTTCATTAATCGCTGCCCCGTGATGTTCTTCATATATTCTATGCAAACATATGTAAATACTTGTCACAGAGAGAAAATGAGCTTTCTAGGCGCTTGAAATAAAAAATCAACTCCGGATATTTTTATTTGAAGCACTTCACCAGCAACACATAGGTTTTCTATAGTCATCCCAGGTGTCCCTATATCACTGCTAAATATGATACTTCTTCCCTTAAGGGCTACCGATACGGCAAACAAGGTAACCTGTAAACGTAAGAGGTAAGAAATCTGCGAAAACTTGCAAACCGCAGAGACTGACACACAAACAGATCACTGGTGCAACCATAACGTAAAATCTTCGTCCAGAAAAAAAGCCACAGTTTCGTTGCTTGCTATATTTATCATTATAAGGCTGTTGGTGTTTAAACAAATCTAGGTTGAGTAAATACTTGGTCGGTTTTAAATGTCGTGAGATAGTTCATAATGCGTTTTCTATTATGAAACATAAGCCTATAAAAAACACGAGGAAAAATCACTAAGCGTTTAATAAGTTCATAGTGACGTATTTAAAAATTTCAATAAAACCAATTACGAGCTGGACAATAAAATAGGGAAAAAAAGTATTTTTTACCAGAAGGGCATATCCATGTGTGCATATATCTACTAGACGATGGGACATTGTATTCCGAGTCCACCGCAGACTTCTTACTTTTCAAATGCAATGTCGGTGTACAACACTTTAAGAATAGAAAAGTTTATATGTATATGTACATTCATACAGATATGTATTGAAATGAAGAAAGTGAAAACAAGTTATTATTTACCAATAATAATCCGTTTCCTGTGACTTTGAAGCATCCAGCTCTGTCTGTCATCCACATCTGCGTTTCAGATAGCTTTTCAATATGAACTGAGTTATGAAAAAGACGGTATTGTGTTAATAACGCCTTGTTGACTACAGGTATATATATCGACATTACTTGAGGCCTTGTATTGACGAATAGGATAAAGGAAAAGACAGACAATGCAAACAATGTCTGTAGCAGTAATACAGGTATTATCAGGCAGTGCTTAACGGCTGTGGCGGACGTAACGCTCACGTTTTACGGAAATATTCACGTTTGTTAAATGTTTTTCTTTACTTAATTAACAATGCAGTTGTTGCTGATTGATTAATTATTCAGGTCCTACGTGCAATATTATACTCGCATTATCAGTTCGATTTTATAGCTGGATCAGCTAAGTTAGCACTAAATGGATAAAATTTCGATTTTTCACAAATGGGCATTGCGATTGCCACTTACCAAGTAACGCCTATGTATGAATTACCGAAAAATATCCTGCACGAACGCGTTTTTAGACAAATTTAGCTAAAGGAGAGAATCACATCAGCGGAGAACGCATCACTCCTAAAATGGTTTCAAGGTCTTCTTTATTATGCAAGCAACTTTATGAACAAAGTATATCGTATCAAACAAGCACCTCAACCCGCCTCATATTTCGTAAAAAATCGTCAGGGTTTTTCACGTTGAATATTCGATCCATGTTTCATAGAAATGTGCATAGTACACATAGTGTCCACTTCTCTAACATAGATGACACGGCTTTGCGATACGTTAATCGTTTCACACAAGACGAGTTAACGATATCTGAATTACCAATGGCAGGCGAGTACGAACTTTCGCGGTGCATGGTCAAACCGATTCCCAGAAACACAACGAAATACAACCGGTTCTTGGATAGTGGCATATTTTTTAAGCTTACCCTCGATGAAAGATACCGTGATTAGCAGCAGCTGGCACTGCTTATGTTAGAAATATTCAACACCATACAATTATTTCCCTCCTCGAAACAGTTGCTAAATGTTGATGATCAAGGACCGTGAGGCCATTATGATCTATCTATAGGCTATGTATAAGAACAATTGGCTTTCAGACAGTGGCACTTTTGTCATTTTTTAGCTCGTTTAGGACATGTCATATTTAATGAACAATGTATTTTCATATCCTCGAACTAAATTTTTTTTTTATGTCAACAACGTGCTTTTAAAGGAAGTGTTGTCCAGAATCACGCAGATAGCGATGCCAGCCCTGTACAAACAGCGTTGAAATAATTAAAGTGGCTACCTGGCTACCTTAGATTCTAACTTATCTGACATATTTAACTAATGTTTCGTTCTGTAACAACTGTATTAACATACCAAATGGCTAATTTGACTGACCGACCGGACTATTTCTTCACGAACAAGCCTACTAAGAATTCTCTTGGTAAGTTCACATTTGATCGAAAATGGTGTTATTGATATAACTTAAGAGCATACCTAGATGACCTTTTTTCTTTCTTTTTTTTTTTTTTATAGCACTGCGATTAAAAAAGTGTGAATACATTATTGACTTATGTACCCTTAAGCGGATGTCTTAATCAATACATCTTTTTTTTTAAGGACGTTACCGCGGGCCTCTCGTCCACTAGATTCTAAACGTATTCTTGAATATCCGTCCAAAACCGATTAGAATATTACTTTCAGCCAATTACGTAAAAAATTAGGCATTTCAATAGTCTATTCAAAAGACGATGATTGGGCCATTTAACGAACAGTCAGACAGAGAATGTGTCTTTCGTAAAAAGACGTTGGTTTCTGTAAAGCAAATAAATAATCTAGTAGCCACTGAATAATGGAAGTGACATGGATTATATGCTTCTTATTGAAATTTTATAGTACCAGCTGACGTAGAACGAAAAATTGAATGCGTTGTGTTTTTTTTTCTGGATATCTGTCTATAGACGGGTTCACTCAGTTGTATTTATCCTTGAGACAACTACAGCTGTCGTCGTCAATACTGGCAGCAACCGCATTGATCCTTTGGGTGCATTCTGTACTTAAATAGTTTTTTTTTGGCAACCATGTCCGAATAGCGACGAATTATATCTTTATCTTAGATTAACTCTTCAATGTAACTCACTCGCGAAGACCCCGTTAAAAGCTTCAATCTCGATCCCTCGGGTGCGGGATGCATTCAGTAATGTGCGAGTTAAATCCGTCTTTGAAGTAAATCGATCACAAAATTTCACTGTCTTAATTAAACATGATTTACTTAGTAAAACATCTGCTGCAACCTGCACGCTATTTTGAAAAATAGTCTTTATATTCATAGCAAAAAGACTAAACGAAACCTTATGTTAGCGTTGGGCTTTCAACACGTATGACACTTATTCCATTGAAACTTCGCTGAAACACGCAAAAAAAAAAAAAAAAAAAAAAAAAAAAAAAAAATATATATATATATATATATATATATATATATAACAAAGGACCATGTTATAATCAATCTAATCGAATTAAGTCAATTTTTTGTCAGTTGTTTGTATGACGCATTGCTCTAAGTAGACAGAATCTTTGTAAGCAAACACTCCACAACGGTTTTCCTTTTTAAAGCTTGTTTATCCGCCCGACCGGTTTCCATTTTCGTTTAGTAAAATATCTTGTACTTGCCCCTGCTTGATTCCATCGTGCAGCGGCCATCTTAGGCCCCTACAAAAAACATCGTTCATCTAATCCTCAGATTTAGTGAGTTGTCTCATCTCTCTTGGCTACCAACGACACAGCTCCTTCGAGTGACTACCGTTGTCAACTATAGCCAGAAACAGATACGTTTCTTAAACTATAATTTATCTTTATTTGCAAAACCTCAACACTTTTAAATAGGGCGCGTGTTATGTTTGGTCAGCAAGTCTCGAGTTCAGGACATATATTCAGGAGCACTACGAGGATCAAACAAGCCTATTAAAAGATAATAATCTCTGAAAAATGAGCTTTATTTTGAGCTTATATTTGAGACTACGAGTTCAGGACATATATTCAGGAGCACTACGACGATCAAACAAGCCTATTAAAAGATAATAATCTCTGAAAAATGAGCTTTATTTTGAGGTTATATTTGAGACTATCTCTCGTATCGCTTTTGTAGCCATAACTGCCTTCAGCTGTTCCAGTAGTTAGTACAATGCTAAAAGAGGACATTTTCATTCTTCACTACCAATAGCTTCAGGTAAAAATGACTGACGGACGGTTGGTCGGTCGGTTGGCCAACAAGAGCTTAGCTATCATTTATTGGCTAGGCGTATAGTATTGATGTTATGCATACCTGTTGCTGAAATAAACTAGCGATGGAGCTAACTTTCGAGCCTAGCTTTTTGGGCGGGGGATGGACCATTGTTGCGCCGGTGCTACACGAACTTCCGTTAAGCTGAACTGATGTTGACTGTATAAGCTGTTTCGGTGACGTCGTCGTACAACTGGGCGCGGAATTGGGCCGAGGATTTGAAACTGTATTTGCTGTTTGGCTGTCCAGTGATCCTTGGCTGGGGTTATTACTGCCCGCAGCAGTAACGACGATAACTGCTGCCGAATGTAAGACAATCTCCTTGTCAGATACTACTAAACCACTGCCCGGAATATCTGGACCGCCTGCTTCCAGTGCTGGAGCCGTGGCTGGGGAAGAAGTCTGCTGCTGCTGCTGCTGCTGCTGATGTTGAATCCAGCCGGTTCGCGATCTGGATGCAGCCACTATCGAAGATCGAACATCGGCCATGCTAAGCGGAACAATCAATATGAAAAACAGAAATAATCGATTTCTTATTAGAAGGTATTGCAATAATATACCTGATAAACATAGAATACATAATAAAGATCATACTCCAATTGTAAATATAGATGTGCAAAAGCTAAAACGATGAGTCATGACTGTCCATCCATGTGATGAAAGTTCGAAACAGAAGACCGGCTTTCGCTTAATATTAGGCTTTTACGAGTAAATCTAGCGGACTTTTAAACTAGTCAACAAAATCAGAGGTTCTCTCCTTTGGTTTTCCCACACATATTCCAGCGCTCTAGTAGCTTTTGGGCAGCTATACACCTACTGTTAATCTTTCCATCGATACTTCCTCTGTCTTAGTTTCTTAAAATAAGTCCATGATGGATATGTTCGCCTACCGGTTGCCCTTTTTAAAGTGCAGAAAGCCCCATAATCACACGGACTTGGATTGGAGAAACTAGCGGATTGAAGCCAAGGTTGGATATATTTTTTTGCTTAATTTAAAAAATAGTTGAATCATGGCGATGAGGTTTGACGTTGCCATCGAGTAACGGAACTGCATGCTTCCGAGCGCCGTACCAATGCTTTACGAGTCTCTCGAGATACCGGCTGAATTCACTGTCTAATTTTCAGCTGCCTATAATGTTCACCGTAGGTACTACCATCGACTTACGTACTATCCTAGCCAACACTGTCATTGAACTTGATTTCTCGAGACCATATGGTCCAGGTGAGCTTTTTATTCATGTTTCACAAACTGCATAAAAATGCGCCAAACGTATTTCCAACTGACTTTCTGAGTCCATTCACGAGGGACTCATTTTTTACTTAGTTTTCGCATTTTCATATTGCATGTAAAACCTAGACAGAGTCCTTCGGCTCCAGGCTTTCCTTTTGCGTAAAGGCTGCTCGGCCATGCGTGTTGTCTCTCGGACGCGACATCTGATTACCTGCGCGCTGCTCTTCGGCGTTCAAATCTTCACTTCTGAAAGTATTGCACTATTCACGTATCACGACCTACATCTTCGAAGGAGGATCGCCTAAGGCCTCTCTGCCTAATGTTTTCATCAATCTTTGATGAATTTTCTCTCTTCTGAAGAAGCAAAAACCTAATGATAGAGTGTCGATTTTCAAGACTAAAAAACGTTCTTACTCTAAATCTATTTCAACATTGGAGTAAACTTAACCGGCTTCTATTGACAAAATTGTGTAAAATATGAGTATTTATTAACCAGGTTTCGTCTGCTGGCACCCCGTACTTTGAAAATTATTTAACCGTCAAAGTCCACCGGATTCGCTTGTAATAGTAGACATTTTAAATGGCAATGAATTTAAAGTTAGTAGAGGTAGTTAAAATTATATATAAATGATATTACTATAATTCTATATAAATAGCATCCTTATTAATCGACGTGCCAGCCAATAGGGTGGGGTAGACATTTTTTTCATACACGTGTATAACAACAACCTACATATTTCATTAATTTCAAAAAACTAATTCTACTAGTGGCTTCTCTATTACCTACTCATGTAATTATGAATTATAGTAATGCAAAATAATATATTAATATAGTAACATAAATTAAAGCAAATTGTGAAAAACAGATCAAAATAAAGGGGGAAGGAGATTGTGGAAGCTTTAAAGTGTGAATAGCTACGAGCAGACAGACAGGTCTGCAACTGAATTATCTATGTAAGCTGTTTGGTCGTAAATGTTATAGCTTGACTTGGGCGTGTCAAAGCCTTTGGGTGTCGTCTCATATAATCATCATATATTCAAGCGCTTCATTACAATCACACCCATACCCGTAGAAGCGGCTTGTCGCTTTTTATACATTGTCTTGCGAATATTGCTGACAGGGCACATTGTCCATGGGTATACCTCATTTACGCAACGCTTTTCAATGATCAGTTTTGGAAATGTGTGAGATCTGATAGTCGTCTCGATCGTGTAGAACATTGCTGTTTTTAAATTTAAGAGATGCTTGTTGATACGCTTGAACATAAATGACGTTAAGCCTATCGAAGATCTTTAGTTCTTTCTTATACTGGTATTGAAACGCAGCGCGAACTTTCTTGCCTTTCGATTCCAACTTCCTTTTCTTAGGTCAAGTAGTTCAAAATCCTGGTAAACAAAACTGAGTCTTTTTAATTAATTTGAAAATTCTCGCTTATTTTTTGTATTTTAGAGTAACTATCGTAGCAACCCCTAAATCTAATTGTAAGTTAAGTTCGCCATTTGAATAGACACAATTAAGATTTTCATGGTATGATACATTTTTCACTTGATGGTATTGGTTTGTTGTGTTCGTGTCTAGCTTTACAAATACTGATTGGATAATATGCGCATTATTGAATTTATACACATGAAAGGTCCTTTGTTGATTATACCTTGAAGACTGCTCTAGACAACTCTAGAAGTATTCTATTAATTACCGCGAAACTACAGTCGCCTAGAAAGTTTGAATTCATTCCATCGGGCGATTATCAACACCGAATTAAAGAAGCATCTCGAGAAACTTGGAATGAATGACTCGTTCGAGCGCTCACTTGAGGGCGAAGTATACGACATCGAAACACAGGGGCATGTTGATGAACTCTATTCATTTGAATAAAGGCAGATCGGTGTTTCGTCCCGGTTTGTGTAGGAATCGAGTATCGGATATCAATTCTTGCTCACTAGTACCCTTGTATGCATAGGCAATGTCTTTTAGCAGCTTACATGCTAGTACAGTCAGTAAAACTGGTCTTGTCCTGGTAGGCTTAATATCTTTTGTGTAGCCGGCACGCAATAGTGGTTCGGAATATGTCTCACATTCAAGCAGTTTCCATATAACGCTTAAATTTCGTGAGAGGGTCACACAAATTAAGATTAGGTTAAGCCTTCTAAATGAGTAGAACGAAAATCTGTCTTCACCATTTTAGTCTCATATTTTCATTCACTAGAGGCTTAGTGTATCTCTATGGAGCTGGCAACTTGGATGGGACCTTCAGGAAGAAGTAGAGAATTTGAGAAGGCGCTAAGTAGTTGAAATTTTTCCGCAATTACCTGTTAGTAGTGCACTGTGTGGGTTCCTATTCAAATTTAGTGGATCTCACACAGTTATTCTTTTAACTCTGAATCCCTTTTTGGGTCTCGCACTTCTGATCGCTTTATTAATTTCTTTCTGTAGGCAGGCGATCTTATGTCGATCACACGCTTTCTTTTTCTGTAGATGGATGCAGCTAAGATATGTTTGTTAATCAGCGACTTTGTTTATCGATTGTATGAGACGTCTTTGTCAACGGGGAGACGAATTACTTGCCATTATCACTGTCGCAGTTGATGAAGAGAATCTTCCAGCCAATCCAGGTTCAGATCAGGTTTTATTGCAGCATAATTTCTATAACAGTAGTTGAGTACTTGAGGATAGCTTTAATATTATGTGTATACCCAAATACGACAAACTTCACCAAAGGAAGGTCCAAGTCGATCGGATTGGGAAGCACCTCCACGACTGATGCACAGTCGAAACCTTTAGGTGTCATTAACACCAGATAAAAAATAAACATATGGGAATGTATTTTTGCCATTCTTATTGTACAGCTGCGGTTAGATTTGATGTTACAATTTTCCTTACTTAACTATACACATATGTGTCGTTGGCAAGGCGACCCTTCAGCTATACTAGTTAGCACAAGGTTTTGCCATCAAACCTTTAGACTTGATATGTACAATAATAACAATACAAAGAGACAGCAAATTATACATAGGTGAAGCTGGTGGTGGTACGGTCTATGTGTCTAGAAAAGCAATTCACAGTTAAATATTATTAAATGTTAAGTCTCGTTGTCTGAATTAAGTGTGAAAAACTTAGGACTGATAAGTTTAGCAAATTACCGCAAAGTTTCACAATACGATTCCCAATGTAGGCTAACGATCATATACAACATATCCGTAGCACTATTTCCTATACATTAATAGCTTTCTTTAATCCTCTAGGAAATATTGAAACTACCGTGTTTCGACTCGCAAAATGTTACTAAGTAAGTTCACAAAAAAAAAGTTCAAGAGAAAAACGATCTCTTCCGAAAAGCGTATTTTCATCCCAGCGCCCTGTGCAGTAGCACAGCTCAGAGGGATTGAACAGGACGTAATAAGCATCTTGATATTTATTTCGAAGAAAGACATGGAGTTTTTTTTTACGCTTACCTTGCTACATATTATTGTATACGCTCCAATGGATTTTACTGAACAACTTAGCGCAATTATGAAACTTATCAAAAATGGTTCTGCGTACCCTTGCCGTAACTTACCATAACGCACAAACAGTTCTATGCGCAAAAATGAACGGAAAACCTAACAAGAACATGGCTTCGTTTTTATGCGATAGCTGAAATAGGCTATCATCGTAAATTGTATTCACCCATTGAATCGTATTCATCCCACCTGCATATTACTTCACAGATTTGCAGCAGTACACGTTTTGACATAATGATTACAATAGGAAGAAACCGAGAACGTAAGGTCCAAGCAAATATAGCCTTTTTGCCGTGGGTTTTTACTTACAAGACTACTTGTTTACTTTGTTCACCTCCAGTATAAGAAAACTAGTATTATTAATGCGAAACAAACACTAGATTTTCGCTACGAATTTAACGGTGGTCGTGATAAGAGTAACATCTACAGTGGGTGTATTTGTGTATGTGTAGAGAAAACGTTATCATCCTACTATAGTTATATCGTGTCACCGTAATTTCTATTAATATATCTAACTGTGTGATGCTCGGTTCCTACCCAGCATTTAGCGTCCCCTTGTTCAAAGGCCGTTCAATAGGAAAGCACTTTTAGCTTTTATTCCAGGTGAGGCACTGGGAACGTCCTGGCCCTCAAGAAAACGTTTTGTGTTAGTTTGAAATAATTTATTTTCATACTTCATTTCATTCATTCAGTTTCATAAACGCAACATGAAACAAGCATGAAACAACAATAAAGCGTAGAGATTTACTATGTAATGTCCATGTCCACTTCTACTAGCATTGCTTACACAAAAGTAATAAAATTCCTTAAAATACTGCAAAGCGGTTATATCCGGCCAGCAGCACCCTACACACGCAGATCACCAACCCCTACTTCCTGTCACCTGTTTATTCCGATAATTGAATCAAGTAGTCGACGACGACAATAACAACAACTTCAAATTTTTTCTTTGATACGGGGACGAACGCTATGGCTATTCTGCGTAATAACAACGGCAAAAGTGCGGCAGACCATTACTACAGCAGCACGACCATTAAATGAGCTAACGCCATTGCTGATACGGCGATTTTCTACTATTGACTTTTAACAAAGAAATGAATGCTTGTCCTATTATTGTAGACGGTTGCTTGGGATGTAGGCGTGTTCTCGACTCATCGCGCTTCCCCCGTTATCTTCTTTAATTGACGTTGCCCTATGCTTTATAAAAATGAAAAGGCACAACGTAAGGCAAAACTTATACGACACTCAGTATCAATGGCTGAGTACCAACCGGTGGCGCTGTTGTTAGGGCCGCAAAGTAATACGTTATTCAGCGGAAGTTTTTCGTGATTCTATAACAGTTCGGTAGATTACACATATGAACAGTTCCGGTGCTAAACAAAAAAAAAAATAGTTATCAACAAGTGATGGTGGCAGCCAATAACTCTCGGTTTAAACTGCGTAAGGACCACCAACTACAACTGCAATTGCGGTTACAACATAGAACAGAGCAATACTTTCATTTAAATTATTTCAGTACAACAATAGGGTGCGGGGTAAACACGTCTGTAGCAATAAGAGATTGGCACGTTTGAATGTATTATCATTGTTATTGTTATTTTCAGCTCAGAGAGTGATTAGTGGCAGCAGTGGGATTCCTGCTGCCAGCTGGCGGCTGGGATCTGTTCAAACGTTTAAACAATGGCTATTAGTGACCGCATTGCAGCTGTCGTTGCTAGCATCGTTCCATATTTTCATACTTTCGGTAGCATCGCAGTGCGTCTTCTAGCAGCGATGGTTGCCATAATGGCCGTAGCGGCCATCATTCGTTGATCCATCGATTGACTGGGGTTGATCTCCCCCCCCCCCCGTTGCATCCGCCTTCGTAGACGGGTAGCCAGCCCGCTAACTGGGACGAGACAATAACGGCAAGGCATGAGAAAATGATGACAAACAACACCGACAACGACGACGCTAGTGACAGTAGCCAGACGGCAGAAACCGATTTGACAGTGGTCAATAACTGGTGCTGCTTGTCTGATTACTATCAGCTTATTGGTTCCTTATTTCTCAGCAATGGCTGACTCTGTCGAATAGTAGCTCTTTCAACTGTGGAAAACGCAGTCGGTAAAAAAAACACTCGTATCTAACCAGTCGTATATCCTGATGATGTTTTTGTTGAGGAAAGTTTCTGTCGGAACGTGCCATCCCTCCACGTGTAAACGATGAACGTGCAACGAAATTTCCTGAATTAAGGAGGAGGGGGTGCAGCTGACCTGATGATGATTATGTTGTAAGTTTACTAGATTAACTTGACTTGCCTTTTTCGCTCTAATCCTTTCAGTTAGAAGCTCAACACTGCTGAAAGAGACAACGGCTGCGTTTATCAAAATGAGGTATACGCAGGACGACAACGATGACTCATAAATGCAGGTTGTAGTCACGAAAAAGGGCAAATGATCAATATGCAATTTTGTTATGGAGTTTAAAAAACGAACGGATATATACATATAATTAGTTATGCTACCGTTTAGCTACACGATTTTTACAGAATGGGCTAAAAACGAAAGGAAAGCGTCGGTTAATGGCCAATCCAGTCAGCTGCTGAACATTTGCTTTTTACATTATGACTACAAGGCACCTACATCCCCGATAATCTATTAAAACGTATATTTACATCAACAGACGCAATAGGGAGATAGTGTAAAAGAAAACCCTCTTATCAAATAGTCGACGTATATCGTTTCCTCCGCACCTCAAATCCGCTGGTACTATATAATATCTAGCTCTTTCCCGATGATAGCTTATGGTTAGGATACTTAAGACTATAAATGACAAGTCCTTATTAATTATAGTATAACTATACGTACTTCTGAGAATAGGACATAATGAGAATCCTTTGTCGAACTTACCTGTTCAACTCCCGTTGTTGTCGTATGTCATATATAGAATGTCTCATAAATTATTAGCCGGTTAAAATAACAAATATCCTTACCTTATCTTTGTATAGCTTACAACGCAATGTTCGAAGGCCCAATGTGTCGCATACTTGACATACATGTATCTTTATCTCTCTCAATATCCAAAATATCCAAAAATTGTAACTGAGCTTAACCGAGGAACAAAGACGATGAAAAAACAAGCGATGCCGGTAACAGAAAAATCAATACTGTTGTCCTCGGTCATTGATCTCCGTTATAGCTGCTCCCACGACACAAAGATATTCCGGTTTTTAGGTGTGGATCATGCTTTTGCAAAATACCTTAGTGTTGACAGTTTTGGATAGAGATTTGTGGACTGGTTACATTACATTATCAAAAAATAGAAAATCCTTTAAATCAGTTTAAACAGAGAGCAAATCTTACAGATTACTTGTTTAAAAAATGTGTGTATTTGTTTGTCAACTTCGTGTTACCCGACAAAGGATCACGTAGGTCAATTAGATTCATTGAATTATTCAACTAAAGTATACAGGTTCTATCTCTGACATGACTGCTTTTCGGAATTCTTGTCTGGCTTTCGACATCCTTCTACACGTCAATCTCGTAGAATGTTTGTGTGTAACCGTTTTTTCAGGCCGAGCATGCCACCTTCGCACTAATAAAAACAAATGCAAGCGATGTAAATAATAGTGTTTTTTTTGTTCTATTCATCTGAATTTGAATTTGTTTCTTTTCTTGCCGCTTCTTTAGTGTTAACGAATTAAGAACATGTAACTTGAACGAACAGCGTCAAAGAACAATTTACACGGTCTCAATATAAAACAAGATTGATCCTAAATGCGTAAGTGTCTTTTGTGCTGCTTTTTCAAACTTGTAGAAAAATAACTCGTTACTTTACGTTTTGTAGGAAGAAAAGCAAGTACTTAGTTGGCAAGCCGTGACGAATTACCCACCGCATTGGGAAAGACTTAATAGCTCGTCGAATTTTGGTAGGCTTCATTGGTAATAGTAATTCTATGAGAGAACAAAACAAACAAGCATTCAAGATGAGACAATAACAGTAAATGACATACATACTTCATACAAATACTCTGCTCTGAATTTTAGGGGCCATAAGAGCTTTGAAGCAATCGGACATAGCTTTATATTTATGCATATTTAAATGTTAATTATTATTTGAAGTGATAAATGTCTATATTACGAAATATGGTAAGAAGTGTATCTTTGTAGAGTCCTTTTTTCTAGCCGTAACATTGCTGCAATGTCATGTATCACCATACTATAATGTCACGAAAATTCAACTTGAAAGAACACTCGTACGCCCCCACCGACCGACAAGTAAATGCTCTTAGTCAGCAAGACCAGTACACTCTTCATCTAGATTCTTAAATAAGTTTACTTCTAAATCAGAGCCCCAGATGAGGGGAATCAAGGATAGTTTAATTATTTACATTAGGAGTTAGAGTTTTGTTTACATTGCCTTCAAAATTAGCGTGCGCGGAGCGGTTTTCGATATATGTAGATTCCTTAACATAGAAGATCCCACTTTTCGAATGTAAACCGCCAAAAGGAATCAACTTCAATCAAATGCGCTCTATAGCACCTGTTTTATATATTATCTGGAACTGAATACTATATTTCTTTTGATTTTCCTGTGATAGAAAAGAAACAGTTTTACCACGTTTCTGACAAGAATATCATTTGTGCTATTGTGTATCATTAACTCTCTCTTCCATTTACTTTGTGCTTCTATAAGGCCATGAGGGTTGGAAAAACTTTTTTTAGGTACATGAACAACGCCAAAAACAAAAATTATTGAGAAGATAGTTGTGAGGGTTGAGGCATCCCTTTCTCTCAGAATTTCTGCCAAAACAAACTATTGAAACATTCTTCGTATATTAGGCAATCCATTCTCAGAAGGACGCATTTTGTAACGATAAAAAATACGGTTACATACTCTAGGGTCAATGATTATTATAATATGAGCGATATGTCTCATTGCTAAAGCATTAATCTGTAATCGTAAATAAAAAGAAACTTTCTATGACGCAATAATGGAATGGCTTTGGGTAGAAGATACGTCCTATTGCTGGCTTATGTCTTAAATCTCCTCTTGTTGGTCACATGAGAAAAAGAGATTCTTAAAATATAATCGATTTAGCTCGGATCTTCTATACCTCAAACAATTAACTTTCAGGACACAAGTCGGATGAATCCAGCAGTCAGTCGGGTCACACCCAACTCATATAAGCAATGTTAAACAATACTGTCACAATTGGATGAGTTGCAAACCATTTAGGTCGAGGAAAATGGAGTAAAAGGTGCTCATACCTCAGCCCACGCGACACCTTTATAGAACTTTAGCGCGAAGAAAAGCCTAAATCATATCTTAGGCTGTTAGCTTTGCTGTGAATAGCCCCAAATTTACTGTAAAGGACTCTAACTTCTGCCCGATAATTAATAATAACCTCAAACCGACAATGTATAACAACGTTGCAAGAGCTATTCTTAACATGTTTACCCCGTATTGTTAGAACTCCAACAATTTCGACAAATATCAGGTTAGTACGATACCGTCCACCCGTTTCTTACAGTGCAAATCTGCAACCTTTTAAGAACAAAGATGGCTCAATAAAGTCAATAGCATACGGCGTCACGTAACCATAATCACGCGGATTTACTTTGAAAAGTTATTACACCTAAGAAGGTTGGCGTGACATATAAAGGTAGAGATGGAACAGATGTGACGCACCAACAACTTTTAGACAACAAATACTGGCCTCATTCCTGGTAGTGTGATAGAGCCACAAAGACCTTATTCTGAGATGTGATAGACCAACTTCGTTTGGGCACGCAGTAGGACCATTGCTAAGACCACCCGTATTTAGCTTTGATAAACTGAAACGCGATTGTCACATTACGGATTCCCTTCAATGTGTATTCCTGAATAATGCAACCGCTGCCAATGTGTTAAATATAATCCAAGTGGTCCATACCTCCACATTACTCCATGCAAAGGTCACTGAAGTTGGCGCAACTTTGGTAGAGGAAGAAGTGTATGGTGCTGCAACAGCGAGACTTCCAGAGATCAGGTTGACCCGTCTTTGGAAACTTCCCTGGAGAACATCTGAAAGTCTATGCGACAGCTTGCCGTATGCATAGGATATACCAAACGTGTCCAGGTAAATGTGAAGTGTTACCACAGATACGCCTTTGTTTGACGGCTAGACACCCAAAGGCAGTATTAATAAGGAGATGATGCTGCCTAGGGTTACCTAACTATATTCACACATTGCACGCACTCACGCGGTTACAGAGTGCCCTGATGATCTCCAAGCGCCTAATGATAACGGCGACACCAGCCATCCTCAGCGAATTAGTCGACGTCAATCTCACAGACATTATAAGTGGAAGGGAGAAAGCCCGTCTGTTACAGAACATGATATAATAGTAACAACAGAGCTCCTATTGCCATTGATTGAACATTAGGTTTATGCGAGATATCCGTCCAGGCATAAGCAAGGCAAAAGATGATACTGCGAACAGGTTAAGGTCATAGATGGATCACGGTCTTTTAGATATACATGCGGGTAAACATTCTCCTGATGGTTATAGAAGTTAAAACAAAATGTTTGTTTCGATTAGATCCACTTTAAGAGAAGAAATAAAGAATCAATGTTTCGACTTTTACGCGATTTTTCCAGTGGTTACTGGCCAGGGCTATCCCTTTGGACAGCTACGGACGTCATTGCGGGACTGCAACTTAGTCCGTATGGTTTTCTCGTTATGATTAAAGCTCGTTGCTCTAATGTAATCTTGTATTTAAATGTAACGTCGCGGCGACCAGCGATGGCTTACATCTACTTAATTGTCATAACACTCCAGGCAAATTAGCGAAGCATTCAGGACCAAATGCAATTGTTCAGAGGGCCTTTCGCTGGGAAAAATGCTTTCAACATTTGAGGAACTTGTATTGGACTAGATGTGATAAAAAGCCACTTTTTCATGAAAACTAAATTTTTCGAAGAAAATTTTTTTTATATATACTAAAATATTTAAGGCCATTAAGTGGCCATTTCTTTCTCAACGTGGTAATGTATTGATGGTGTGTCATGATGCCGATATTATCAAATCATCACTCATCTTTACCCGTGTCTTTCTATACAACACATAAACGTTTCGAATCTTTTTTTAGATACTGAAATAGGAAAAGGGATAAGATACATAACACGGAGCGCTACGTCTGCGCTGTTCTTCCATGTGCCACGCTATTCAGAAAAGAAATCCTTGGACATGGGCCTGCGAGGTATCGCTTACAAAGGCTCCACAGCAGACACAAGTGCAGCTTTCGTTTTGTTCATGCTACAGTTTATTAGGACACGCAACATCGCGGAAGCCTTCAACTGTGTGTGGGCACCGCCACATGTCGATTTTCTTTGTGGGTTTTTTCCATTTTCTGTCCACCGTAGCACCAGCGGCAAAAGAATCAGCGCCGACCTCATCGAATAGCAACGTATCTCCTAGCAAAGACACGTAGCAGGGCGTATGCAGGCCCAGCGCTTTAAGAAAAGCAGGCTTTATGCGGTCTAGGCTATACATTTGGACTACGCGAAGGTCCCTCTAGGTAAGTTGTATGCCATATTGGCGTGAACGTACTGAAAAGGCGTATCGCTGTGTTTACCATAAGGACGATCGCTTTCCTATGAAAGCCGTTGCTACTAGTTTCTATAACGCATTCCGTAACATACTCGCTCTGACAAGTTCGACAGCTGAACAAAGCCAAGTCTAGATAATAAAGTGCTACAGGCGTGGAGTAGAACGGGTGACTGCCATTTGGTACTAGTGGCCCTGTTTTTTCTAAAATGCATGCCTTTGGCCTTATACAAGTTGATTTCTAGGTTGGTATCTGTTACATCTGCTGAAAACGGGCCAATATTGCTGAATCTCAAAGTTGTCGCCGTGAAACACTTTTGCCACCTGTTGAGAGGCGCCCAGTTCCGCGACACCATCTCATTTCAAAATCGAACTCTCCTGTAAAACCAAAACAAAGAGCTGGATAAGCTTGTACGGAATTTTTGTCTTCGCGAGCTTGAACAAAAATCCCTTTGACACTTTGTCGAATGCCAAATTCGAAATTGATAAACACAGCATCGAACTGTTTAATCTCCTTGTGCTTTTATCTTGGTGAGTGAGATTTAGCAGGTAGTCATTGTTAATTCTTCTTTAGAGAAGCCGTATTGTTCTTTTGGGATTTGCCTCACGTTTTCAGAAAAACGGAAAGGCGCTCAAAGGATAAGTCTGAAAGCGCCTTGCCTTGGAGCATTAGTAATTCCTTTTCACGAGTTCCTTTCTATTTTATAAGTTGTCCGGTACTTCGCCGTCATGTAGACAAGTGTCAGAAAGCAGTCCGGTATAGGGCTGACACTACTGTGCTCTTGCGATGTTCTGGCCTGATCTGGTCTGGATCGGCCTTCTTTTTTGACTATATATAGATATCGCTGATTCATGGGCTATTGGGATGAGGTTTAATATAGAAAGTTGGCGTTGCACTCGTTGACGTAAGATAAGTCTAGAATGAAAAACATCCACGGTATTCTGTATCTTTGCCCAAGCTGTTACTTTGAGGCTGCTGCATGTATTAGCGTGGAGGTGTGCGTAGTCACAGGAAAGTAACGGTGCCCCAGTATGTAAGAGATCCTTTGGTTCAAGATATGCTACTCGAAAGACAGGTAAACTGGTCAAGAGTATATAGGTCGATAATGAAAGACCCGTCGCGTCAGTGGATGTCAGCACCCTTCTGTCGGGTACAATCTAACATTCAGAGTCCAGCCAGGTATTAATCAACAAGCTTCTTCAAGTCCCTTTTGGCCTCCCTAATTTTGAGTTGAAGTCGTCTGCCACGATTGCTTATAGTCTGCTCCGCATTGAGGCGCCACGTTAACATTTCCACCAGTTCTGTTGATCGTTCGGCAGGGTCTGGTCAAACATACCTTGTCCTGCTCTTATGCGGAGCTTGTGACTTTCTAAAATAGCAAGGTTGTTTTACGGTGTGAGCGTTTTCATATCGATCTGGCGCTGATTCTAGTATATCCACCCTTTGTCATTTGGTCTTATCGTGCAAGTCCTTTATGGAAACACGGTATGCTAAACGGCGCGTCGATCCAGATTTAATACAGGACTATTACATCGACGCCTTGAAAGACCAAGAACGATAGAAGGTCCAGAAAGCGGACACCCCCATGGCTTTGTAGCTCGACAGTTGACGTTTTCTAATTTTCACAGAAGAGCTAGCTCATTTACCTGACTGTTGCCTTAATTGTACCGCAGCGAGGAAATGGCCAAGTAGAGCTTCTGTCAACATTGCCCTGTACTTACTGTCGTCGCGCTCTCCGAACTCTTGATCCGTTTTGTGCGCCTTGTTTGGCCTGAGGCTACCGTTTTGTTCCTAATAGCACCTGCCAATTGATGGCTAGTGCTGCTAATTAGAGCTTACTGAGGTACCCCGGCTTCGGAAAATCTAGGCGAACAAGTACCACTTGCTGGCCTTTTTGCTGCCCAATGTTACCGCTTCTCTTGACTCTTAGCGTCCCTTTTGATTCCGTATTGATAGACTCGCGAGTTCTGTATGTCTAGTTCCTAAAAAGGAATGGGCTCAATAAGAACTGGCTTTGAAACAGGCGTCTCTGGCCTTGAAGTTCCTCTGGTAAAAGTAGAGGCTTTGCTGCATCGATAGCTTCGAAGTTGCATCGGATTAACGTTATATTCTAGGTGAAACTGGAGAGTGGTTAAATAAGAAAAAATGGGTAAATCGTATTCATGTTGCTACAATGAAGCAGTGAATTCCTTTACCTTTAAACGAAATTTAGCTCTTGAAATCTTCTCACACGACCTTTGAGTTTTATGTTCACGGGATGGGGATTGTTTTTAAGAAAAGAAACTATAATGGATCAAAAAACAGGTCTAGTGTGAGCCTTTAACATAATGAGCATCGCTGCTTGGTTATTCTCTGCCATACGTTAAAGTATCTTTCCTTTAAACTATTTTGGTGTTCCGTCACCGACTGATTCATGTGGCAAATTTCTCGTACGAACCATGAACTGTTATTGTGATTATTATTATTGCCCGTTATTCAATGTTCGATCAGCGTAGCCACAGACATACTATAGCAGCTATTTCTTCTGCTGGACACTCTTTTTCTAGTCGTGTATGGCGGTGAGTCGCACAGTTACCAAGTTTATTGTCTCTGCGAGAATCTGGTCGATCACATAACTGATAATCGCTTACTCGAAAAGCAGATACGAAACATGCAGAACAATGTCCATCTGCGTCTGCTGCTGCACCAGATATCCCATCAGTCGGACATCCTAACATACTCTGTATTATTCTACCGCAACGGCCATACTTCGGAAAAGTAAAACCGAGCGTTTGTTCACAGAGAGCGCAGCTGTATTCTATTTCGTCGCTGTTGTTAGCACGCTTAGCGTCAACGAATAAAACTAGGCTGACGGGGCTGCAAATACATTGACCGTTCTAGACTAATCCGTTTCCGTCAATTAACGTTTCTCTGCGGAACGACAGTTTTCAGCGCGGCTAATTTAAGTGCAAATTGACTGGACTGCTTCTTGGGGCCGGTAGCGCTGGCAGGAGAGTTCGAGAAGGACGTTCGCTTACACCGCTAGGCGTCCAGTATATTGTACTCTGATGACCTCGATCCAATATGAAGCACCAGTGCTGTGTGGTGCAGGGTCGCTGCGTAAATTGTGCCCAGTTTGATTCGCTTTGCTTGCCTCCATGGCTGTGCTGAATTCTGTCAATCATATCATCTCTATCTTCCAATACATTATGATGATTTTGCATTAAAAACCAATTGATTTTAAAGCAGCTTTCTGATTTCGTGACTTTGCAATCATTTTCCAATAACGAGCTCGCATAAAAACACCTATCGGTGTCTGTATTTGTAATAGATACTATGAATATGTACCACAAAACTGCACTAAAGCGATCACATGGGCGGAGCCTTTTCGCCCTTAGCTATCTCTCTGCCTTTTGCCATCAAGAACAGATGCTGTTGTGGCGGTTGTGCCACCGAATAACAAATTCAATAATGGCGTAACGTATGCGACGCACTATTTCAAATATTCAAATCACACTGACTCTTATTTCAAGTCACCCTTAAGATTCGTTAGTACTTCACTTAACGCCTTCATTACAGTCCGCCACGGTTCTGTTTTGATCGCAAAGTTAGTCCACAGTCTACTTCTTAACAATAAATTGCTTTAATAACAATTTAGTTTGCTTATCAAACAGATAGCTCGCAATTTCGCTATTTTGCCGATTTATCAGAAACTAGCTTGTACATATTGTAGTACATGGGTTGAGCCCAACAAGGTAATGCTCTGAGGAGACGGTTAAATGATCGCCTTTTGAACGCACTGAATTCACTGTTAAACACGCCAAGATAGACTTCTACACAATTGACAAATCCGTTGCATTGAACTGTGGGCGTACACCTGGCAGCATCATTTCGTATGTGCTAAAAGTGGCATTTCCGCCACTCATGTCTCACTCAGAGTAACCACTAATTATTACCTTGATTACATCTTCGACTCGGAACGTTACGGAAACCTTTACTAGCCATTTTCGAGATAATCCTTCTCCCTAATGACTATTTAACCATATGTCAAGCGATACACAAACTGGTACGTACGGACTAGTTAAAGTGTTGTTCAAGTATGCTACATATGGAAAAGTATAGCGGAATCAAGCTTTAAGCTGATGAAAAAGCAAGCAATGGCAAGGGTTGATACGGCAAAAACGTTTGAAAAGTGCAAGAAATTTTAAAAATATTAATCGCTAACACTTACCTGGGCGGCTCATTGACAATAAATACATTACCGAAAAAACAGCTGATAATTTTTCTATTAAAAAATTCAGGATCCGTATAAATAGCTTTCTGAGACATTTCAATGCATTTTCAAAGTCCTGAAATTTAAACCCGATTGAGGATCTTTCGGCTCGCCCCATGGAGGTTTCCACAGGTTTCTCGGAAGCTGCATAGAAACTAGCAATAATATATATCTTCGACCTTGAGCAAAAAAGAAGTCATGCTGGGGTGCGTCTAGCTCACTCGGGTGGGATGCACGGTCTAGTTTCCCAAGACGCCATCTTTGAACTTTTTTTACGAATTACTTTCGAGAAATCCCCTTTCCTTGATATGGAGCTCACACGTGAAGAGTACAAAGTAACAGAAAAGAGTACAAAAAGAACGGCCTCTACTTGTGTTACAATTGTGCGGCCACTAATATATATATATATATGGTGGTCGCAATTTTTCGCATACAAATGAACTGGTGATGGCAATCTAGTTTCAATGATTTATTCAGCAGTCTTTCGTAAAATCCAGCTACAACATTTTCCTTCTGTATATAGGTAACGACTATTTCAATCACATATCTCTGAAAAACGAAAAATGGTGTTCCATCTAAGTGAGTTAGTGTTTGTCATTGTGTGCCGTAAGTGAACGCTGAAACCCCACGATTCTAACTCCTTTTGTTGCTTTTCTTAGTTTCATGTTTTTGTGCCCTTGTCAGTTAGTGTCAACAAACTTGTAATGGTTACCAGCACGACAACAATAAACACATAGAGAGAACATCTTAGACAGACACCTGAACGCTCTTCACAGCATTTCTCAGCTAGAAATTTCAAAACGCTGTAGGGCAAAATCAGCTAATTTTTAGACGGCCAACTTTTGTTTACCAGGACAACACCTCACAACGGTGCATACGTAGCATGATCCAGACAATACCCACATTATAAGACATCATGAGGCGATAAATATTGATTCTATCACTATCCTGAGACAACATTACCTAGTTGATGATGTTTAACAGTACTGACGACGAACAAAACGGCCTGCTCAACTATTGAAGTATTTATCATAATCTGGACGCAAGCCGACTCCTGCAAAGGAATCGTAATGACCTTTTTCAGCGGATATAAATGCACAAACCTTATGGAGGTGAACTCAATGTTACTGCCCCGGGGTAGATACAGCTTGCTGACAGCAAAGCATACATCTGCGCTTCCTTGCAGTAAAAAACAAGCCTTGCCGCCTGCACATTTATGTTATTGCTTCACTATCCATAAGTTACAGAACTTCATTCTTCGCCACACGTCCTATGCAGAAAAACTCAAGTTCATCGACCGTTTCATTCTACATTCATTCATGAAATGAAATAGATACAAGGAAAAAAAGCGTTATTCTTATGTCCTAATGTGTATACTAGATTGTTAAAAAAATATCGACTGTTCTTCTAATTAAATTGGCTTTAAAATCACCCATTTCAGATAAGTCGAGCGGTTTCAAGTTAACACTAATATCACTGGAAGGCTGTAATTTAGCAACGATTGGAATGCCTTACTTCAAATTATATCATAAACGCCCTACTTTATTTTTAGATATGAATGCAATTCGCTATTTGCTATAGTTATTACAGTACAAGTGCCATAAACACTATTCAGGTACACCAAAAATGTATGGTATTTATGGTTAGTATGAGAAGCGGCCCTCTGTTCTGGAAATTTTGAAACGAAATATGCTCTTCGTAGTCGTCGATAAATTACAAAAAAGTTGATAAAATCATTGTGAAAGCTGAGCAAGACTGATCCCTAGCTAGCCATCATATATCGCCAAGAAATTAGGCGCTAATTACCAAAAGAATCTAAATCATTTGAAGACTGCTGGCTAACGAATGCTTTTCTGATGTCATACGAATATACGTAAACGAACTGACCCGAATGCACTTCTGTCTGCGAACCTCTACAGTAACATAATAAAGTTAAACGATTTTGAACCATTTAATTTCGAATGGTGAAAAACAGATCACATCCAACAACAATGTGCAAACAAAAAAAAATGTGCCCCACAGTCTCCGGCAAAGCCCGGACTGACCCAAAAAAAAGCTGACGCTATATTTTCAATGGGATGGGAAAGGAATCGTGTATTGTCAGTTGCTACCGCCTGAAAACACGATTCACTTCGTCCTTTACTGTTAATAACTAGATTGATACAGCAGGCTATTAAAATAATTGGCCATAACGAACAAAGAAAAAAAGTGTTACACCGTAACAACGCCAAACCACCAGATACATCTTCGACTACTCAAATGGAAACTTTCGATGAAAAAATTTTAATACATCTTTTGCCATCAGACTATCATTTGTTTCGATCTCTGGAGAACTCCTTTAATGGTATAAGTTGAGTTTCAATGAAGAGATACAAAATTCACTTGTCACAGAAGTTCTGTAGTGATGAGATTATGGTGTCAGCAGAAAATGGCAAACATTCATCAGGCCGACGCGTATTTAGTTCAGTATATTATTTTAAAATTTTTGCTTCAATTTTCGCTTAAAACCACTCAATACTCCTTTTCTCGCCAAAACCCAGGGGTTAACACGAGGTTTGGCTGCCTTTTCGAGTCAAACAATCTACTTACTGCTACTTACTTAAGTAAATTCCAACAATATTTGAGATTTAAAATTTTCCTAACCCAAAAAAGATTCTTAGTGAAATTAAATAGCTTTGCTATCTATAAAGGCAGGTTGAATGACTTGACTATAGATACAGACGGACATTTTTACGAACTTTAGATGGTTTTGCGACTACACAACAACAACAACAACAACAAAATAACATCTGTTTTCTCTTTTGTCAACTGTTTCAAATAGATGTCTTACGATCGGTACTGCTGTTACGTCTATCTTTCAGCGTCAAACACAGTGTATCTACGTGCAGTTACGAACGCAGACCAGTACGTGTTCAATTTGCAAACGCATCGCCATCCCATCTTTTATATAGTTTTGAGCTGACTGAACCAACCGCTCCGATTATATCATGATAGGCTGTACAGTATTGTTAATACATCTAAATAATTCCTTAGGTGAGACAATAATAAGCCAAATAGATAAACCTTGCCTACCATATCGTACGCCATCAAATTTTTTTGGAATATCTATAACTCGTGTAATGATAAAGCTGAGATGGACTATTAGTACGGTAAAAACATATCCGAATCTGGAAATACGGATCGGATTCGCGTAATGTTGTAAGTCTTTTCATCAATGGTCATCCTGAGCTAAGTCTTAAACAGCGAGTACAGTATAGAGATCTCACTTCGGCAGCAGGTCAACTATGTTGAAAAAAGAGTGTATAATAGTATTGTATATACTTACTTATTGGCAGGTTCTCAACATTTGGCTCGGATTTGACGCAAGGGCATAATTACAGCGGAAGATTTAGGTAAGTAATCGAGGTGGTACCAAACAAATCTGCTGAGTGAATTAATTGTTCGGCATTGTACTTCATATAGTCACAGAGATCAACTAGGCACTTTGTTGCTTCATACAATACATAGCTTCTATGTGCATGTATGTATATGCATGTCCATGACTAGGGGGCCCTGCTATATGAGCGGCAGATAAAATTGTGAAAGCAAGCAACTCATTGAGTAAATGAAAGAGGTAAGAAGAATGAACATTAACAGGCTGGATAGCGACAAGCGACCGCCTAAGTTGATTGTATTTATTTCGCTATTCTATCAAGATATCTCTGGAATAAAGCGCTGTAGAGGACTAGACATTGAGACTACCAAATTGCTACCGAATGGCTATAAGTAATTGGCCAGCGACTGTCTAAGAGTGCGAACAGCACTTTGATCCTTAGACATGTCAGGCCCAGCAAGCAACATGGCAGCAACTCCCTTTAACCAAGGCTCGAGTATAGTCCGTACCAAATTAAAGAGCTAAATGGAACCTTATTCTAGGTGTACACTTTATAGGATACTTACGGTATTTCGCAGCAACGTTTACAGAGTCATCTACAGTGTTACACTTAATTTTGTAGCAATAACAGCTTCAATCGGTTGCTTCCTAAACACGAACTGGAGCGTTGCATGTCGTTCCTTCGGTTAGCGATTTTCCTCCTTGTTACTGGCCATTTTCTCATCGAATAAAGATGATGATGACGATGGCAGATCACTGCTTCTTATTACGTTTTTCTACTGTTAACTTTCACTAAGAACGTCGAGGTATGGCTAATTTCATTCTATATATGAACGTTATATTATACAGGTGAAATATATTTTTATACGCTCCTGTTATAGAACGAAGTACGCATGTACTACAGGAAAGTTATTTCTCGTTGTTACTTTTTTAACCACTGGTCTATCTTCGTTTCGTGTGATTTCGTTGAGATATTTGAGACCGGCTGCTGTAGAATATAAGGTTATCTCAGAAATGGCAACGATATGGCATAAGTGACGATGAATCAGATCTCGTTGTTCAGCGCTGTTTAAATGACAAATCTATTCCCTTACGGTACTATGCCCATCTGGCTAGCTGTTACGTACACCGCTACATGCAAATGTAGCAATTCGTTGCTAGTAGCAATTCTTTTTTTGCGTTTATGCTCCTTGGCCACTACTTGAACAAGCAATTGTCGTGCAATCACTACTGACTGGCAGAGATTCCGCAGTAGGATGGATATACGACCCTTTTTCTTATTCGTATTCCATTCGCTAATACACTGTTTTCGATGAATCTTCCTGAAGTTATCGGTGCTGCTCCGTCTTGAAGAGGGAGGAGGCAACGGTGAGAGAGGGGCAGTGTGGTCTCGATTTGGTGCTGCGTACGACTCCTGCGCTCCACTGTCCTGGCTACAGTGGACGAGTCGAATCGGCGCGTTCTCAATTCGATATTAAATCTCGAATGCTAACAACCTAGTATATCACCTCACCTCACTGTGTACGTTATACCTCATATTTGAACGCTAGCAGAATTAGAACTATAGCGGCTCCCGCTTTTGCTGGATGGAGGGCAGACGCATGTCCTTTGGGAAGAATACGATCAGCGATGCTGTTTTCTGTTCGATTCCTGATTCACTAATCGACCACTATGAACAACGGATAGAATTTGCGGCACTTACAGGCTCTGTGCCAAGTTCAGTCGTTTAACCGATAATGCGTCTAGCTGTTGCTTCTAGGGCGCGAATTAGTGATGTTCGCGATGATCCAAGCGGTCTGGCTTAATGCTAAACGGGATTATTTCTGTCTAAGGCGGAGGCCACGGAGTAGAGCAACGGCAGCAGCAGCAGTCGGTTTTTGCGCAGCATAAATCATTTACTGGGTGTCTGCAGCACTTTACTGAGGCATCCAAGCGCAATACTCTACGACAACGACGGCAACGTCGCCACAAGTAACGAGTACTTCTCACTCAGTCTCTTTACGGCAGCTGAACTACACACCACTGCAAACTGAACACACACAGAGTCTGTGCTTTCCCTGCTAAGCGTAGCTTTCACTCCTTCCGCATTTCTGCTATTTCAGTATCTCCCTACCCTTGTCTAGCTCGTCGTAGCCGTCACTGCTTTGTGCCTACTTCACTCTAGTTACTTACTGTCCACATCACGCAATCGCACCTGTGCATAGTACGACAGCAGAAAACAGCGGCCGCCGATCAAAAAGAGATGAGTTCGAAATGACGACGACAACAACAACAACAACAATAACAACAACAACAACAATAACAACACTCAGCGACCTTTCAGTTCCGTCTTTGTCGTGCCGCCTATATTCGGTACGTAGGTCCCGTGCTGGCTAACGATTAGTCAGCCAGTAATCGGACCACAGCACTGAACGCTACTGAACTCCGCCCCGCAGAGCTCCCGTTGCAGGAGAACTAGCAGCGACCACAGTTACGATGGCGGTCTGTCTAGCGTAAGTTAAGATGGCCACGGCCAGCAGTGACGGCGACAACGACACCAACGGCCTGACCACCACCGGTCTGCCCGTTTGTCTGTCCGCCGTGTCTATTCAACAACTGTCACTGCTGCTACTGTCGTCGCACAAGCGACCAGCGGAGTTCCGCCAGCCAATGCTGTTAGTAGTAGCAGTATTACTAGTGCTTCCCTTTATTCGGCGTTCGTTGGCCAGATTGTTCTTGGATGTTGCTATGTCTAGGCTTCGTGCGGCCTGCTTGATGTAACTAACCAGCCTGTCCCGGTTACGGACGATGACTGCAGTAGCTAAAGCTCCAAGACAACTAGCAGCAGCACCGCTCTCAAGCGCCAATAGAGCCGACGACATTTCACCCGCCCGCGACTCCCTCCCCTGCCAGTCCGAAATTCAACAACCAACCGCCGTGCAGTAGCAATAGAACACAAACTCGCTTCATATATATAAACAACACAAAGGGAACGACGACAGAAACGGCAAGAGGAATTGAACGAGCGAGCAGGACTGCTTACTTCCTTCTCTGCCACTACCGCTATTCAAACGTGGCAGCGGCAGCCAACTACCCACTTGGACGTCGTCGCAGCTGCCGCCGCCGCCGCCAACCAACAGCCGCCTGCTGTTGCCGATACTGACAGACACACTAATTGCTCCAGTCCGTAGCTGACGCTGCAGAGTCTACGCAGAAGCGCAGGCTGATCGCTGGACCGAGGCTTGACTGGTAGAGCGCCGAACCAACTAGAAACGCACACTTTCATGCCAAACAATCGAAAAAAAGGGGGAAAGGATTGTTTTCCTTTTCTCTTTCTCGTTGTCGTCGTACCTCTCTGGCTGCTGCTGCTGCTGCTGTTACTGTTCCGAGTGTCCTCTCATCCTTTCCCCTTCGCCGTAAACAGCTGAATTCATCCATTCATCCGCCGACTTCGTCTCTCCGCCACAGATTCTCTCCGCAAGCCTCCACGAGCATAGCCACCAGTCGGCACAAACAACAGCTCCGCTGCTTCTGGCTCCACTCTCTCACCGGCCGGCGGACCCGTGACCGCTTAATCTCAACGGCTGTCGCACCGCCGGCTGGCTACCTGGCTGACTGACTGACTGACTGGCGAGAAGCCAACAAGCCACTCACCCAAAATTTGTGCACCAGTGAAAAATTTCGAATGCTAGAAATTGTTTGATAAGCAGTCCCCATTGTCTGTACTCAAATTATATAGATCGCGAATTACCGCCACGCAGCAACTAGAATTTAATGAAAACGCACTAGACGGACTCGCGAACTTGGTCCGACGTTTTTAATGTTGTTAACGTAAAATGAAAAAAACTATCGTGTTCACGAACAGTTATACCGTTACAGTCACTTAGCGCACTTAATCTGTCACCCTTTAGAAATTAATTAATCAATCTGTTCTAATATGAAAGCATGCGATTCGTATTACAAAAAAAAAGAGTTGAAACTAGCTCGAAGCGCATTTTTACTTCATTATTACATAAATAGACCAATACGATTAATAAGGTTTTTCACTAAAATATACCTAATTTACATATGAAGATATGCATTGCATGTTTATGCAGTTCGCCGAAATCTATCGATCGGCAGGCTTTGCACTTGTTTTTCAGAGATCTGCCAATCACTAGTAAAATATCTCCACCATACATATGATCATGCTAAGCTTTCGACCTTCAAACGGCTTTTTGTGCTCGCAAATAGCTAACTTGCTTTATATGTGCCTGTACCCCGTTGTCTAAATTCACAGTACATCCTTATTTTTGGGAGAAAAACTGCCTTCCGTGAAAATTAACTGAGTTTATTTATTATGAATTACGAACCATTCAAGCAGAAAAAATCAAATGAAAAGTTGAGCTTTTTCTTCTCCATATTCGACTTTGCACCCATTTTGTAGAGTCTAAAAAAACCCTATGGTATAAGCTTTTTACGAATCTGTCAACGGCTACCAAGCCGTTCGACTAGTTTACTTAAATTAGCATTTTCCAAAAGTTCTATCTACAACGCCTGACGAAAGCGGCGCTAAAAATTGGAGACTCTCCGCCTTCAACTGTACTCACATTGTACCCACTGCTCACTTCTTGTTGTCTCTTAATAAAAAAATTGCATCTCAACTTAATGTCGAAATTTATTTTCGAGACTAGATAGTCTGGACATCTACAATAGAGGGATAAATATGTCACTGTTTAAGTGGCGGGAGGTAATAAATAATGCCTGTGCATGCCTTAATTGAATATAAAACAAGTAAGTCTTGAAGAAGGTCTAAAAAGTCATCATACAACAACCTTATATTACATCTATTATTATTATTATAAAAATAAGTGCGAATTTTCCAACCGTGGTCAGAGTTGCATAGCCAGTTGCAATCAGGTCTCAGCGTATGAATATCGTACCTGCGGACAAAAACGGCTACTAATTTTATATCACCATGCCTTATTTCAGGCCCGTGTGACTATTCAAGAACTATGTAATCCGCATTGTGTTTCATTTATTTGGTGAGTTTAAGTAGAGGTAGTGCCAAAATTTTTTAATCGTCCCAAAGTGAATGGGATGACCTCCATGTATTAGTTCATTCACAGCACAATCGATATTACGTTATTTTATATATCTTGTATAACCTCGACTTTAAACTTCAAGGCCTACTAGAATGAAACTCTGCCACACACACAAATACGCTGTTCATACAAAAACTTTTAAACGCACATAAAATCACACATTTGTTTAAAGTGCGAAAAGGCGAAATAGTGAGGCGTGGTGTGTAACAATAATGAAGACGGTAATATTAGGCAAACATTTTAGCGCAATATAAAGCGCTGATTTACACGTGATGGTCATCCAGGTTCGAATCCAAGCATAAACTCACTTCGTCACACGCTCAAAGCCAGTCGTCTGAAGCGATGCCTAATGCCCTATGTACAGGACACAAAACTCAAACATTCAATGTGCGAATAGGGGCGAAAATTTATAGGGTAATGAAAGTGTGGCAATTTCTTCTGCTGAGAGAAGTGCGAAGTTTTCCTGGTGGATCAGCATTCATCAACCCACAGATATATGGAGTTTCTTTCCTCAAGTTACCTCTAATCCATATGAGATGTGTTTTAAAGAACACCATACGCGCACTAAAGGACGCTAATGGAAAACACTTCTTCGTTAGGATGGAGATAAAATATATAAGATTCGAATTCTATATTCGGTGCATTTATATATATATATTTATTATAATACTATGTATTTAAATCAGTCCGTTCATGTATACCGATATAGTATACATCAGAACAAAGAATAGCTTCCTATGCTGAGTTATGGCGTGTACGAATAATGTACAAAGAAAGCTCTTGGTATTTCGAACGAGGTGTAAAGCGTGTCTTAGAAGTAATGCGGCAATGAGAAGGTAGTGAAGCCCGAGTTGTCAAAAGACTAATCAAACCAGGGGTGGATGGAGTGGTCGCTCATGCTGCAGGTCTGTGATGGAATGTTTGACGAAGTATGGAAAAAGTCGTGCTGCTGTAGAAGCTACCATTTCTTTAACAACTCGAGGCCTGAGCGATCGATAGGGGCTCTCGAGTCAGCAGCAGGTATCTACGACCAGTCGTATAAGTGTATGTTCGGGATCGTTCCTAGACTTCTGCTAAGTTCAAGTTAGGTTTCGCTACGGGTGGCAAGGCAATGTAAGTTCGAGGCTCATTTACTCGAGCGGTTTCTACAAAAATAAACACCTCACGTGGGAAATTATTAGGCGATTAGTATTCAAACCAGTGATGAAAACCGGTACGGATTCACACAAAAGGAGTAGTTTCTTCCGCAGTGTATCAGGCTTCCGCTTAAGTGTAAAACGTTACTGAAAGGCATTCAGAAAAAGATCGTGTTTGTGTGACGAATTCGTAAAGTACTTGACTGTGGCGTTGCCTTTGATGTTATTCACAACACCCCTAAACGCGCATTCTCCCCTTTCGTTTATCTCCATCTAAAGACTTTGTGAGAATAGCGGTCGGCCGCAGAAAATTTCGAAGTACGTACGCCCAAGGCTCATCGGGGTACTCAGCAGAGGATAGACATTCGGTTCGAGCGAACAAGTTAAGAGCCGCAATGTTCCAAGGACGGTATGAGTATGATGTAGATGATCGCCATAAGAATCTAGCCGTAGCAAACCTTTTCTAGTATTCAGGTAGGTAGGTAGGTAGGCCTAACGGTTTGGCATTTTGTAAGGAAAACTAACTCAGAACGTGGATTCTCCTCGGCTGTGTGTTAAAAAATACACATATCTCGCGCCACCGATTGCTATAATATACTATTCCCTTCTTGCTATATAAAGAGGAACTAGAATAAATAAATCGTATATGTGCGTCATCTCTGCAATATTAACATTTGTGTATTTTCATTTCTGTCAGGCATCTTGACAACATAAAGATATAAGCTTTTAATAAAAGTACATAGCACAGGACGCTACAATTCCGCTCTTCTTCCCTGCGCTTCACTAGTTAAGCAAGGCGTGTTTGAAAATGCGTTTACGTGGTGTCGCTCACAGGGGCCTCCTCATCAAACAACTTCGTGTACCTCATGGCACAGTGGCTCACTACACCCCAGATGGTGAACGTCATGCACAGCGTAGCGGACAACCCGTTCTTCCTGTATGGTTTCTTCCCGTCGACCATAAGATTAGTGGCAAAAAATTCCGGGTCAATTTTCTTGAGATGACCTTGTCGAGCATACGGCTGAGCTCTACTTGGGGGTACTCTCTAGAGAGATCATCACTAAATGTTACGATCTTGACCTTTCTTTATCGCACTCGGCCAATCTCGCTTACACTCATCGTTAACGTTTTGGTTGCAATAGCAACGCTAGTCATGTTCGACGATATTATGGTGTCGATTTTTTCTTTCAAAGAGGCATTTGAGAATCATTCATTTCGATCATAACCTGAGCGGAACGTCCTCTAGAACTTGCGCAATCATTCTGAGAATAGTCAGCGTGTTTCCGATAGCGATAAACGGTAGAATATCGATCTGTTTGAACCCAACGTCAACCTTTAGTTCGGACATGTCCATATTTTGTCGACTGCGCCTTGAACACATCATGTTTTGCCGTCCATCTTCAGACCAGGACAAGTGTTACGAAGTTAACTCAAGTGGTTTGTCTTTATACTAGTACACATGTAGAGTGCTGTTTACTATTCAGTTTCATAATATCTAGATGACACTAATAAGACTGTTAAAATGTTGTATGTATTACAACGTCATAATTTCCGCACTAAGCAACAATTTGTCAACGCTGCACATATGTTAAGTTGTAGAACGGATACGTTGCATTCTGCCATCAAGGTAACACTGCTCGATCTTTTGATATAGTCAAGCTAAATCCCCCTGAGGGGGGGAGGACGGCTACCCCACTTTCCGATACTTTCCAAAACCTTTACGATGTTTTCCAATCAATGAATCAACAAATATCTGATATATCCAAGAAACGTTTAATTAAGTTCCATTATTCTGCAAAACGATGGACACCTTTTGTCTTTCGCAAATTTTATAGCCCGTCACGATCCACATCGCCGTTCAAAGTCACAATTCACACCTGATAAAAAAGGCTTCAGGTTGATTAACAGCGACATATGGGACCACTTTACTGTGTACATTGATACGCGTTACATTTGCTCGTATTCTCCTTTTCTTTTTTTTGTTAATTTTGTCTAAATTCAAGAGAACGCTCAGAGGACGACAATGGCGATGCCAAATATAACAACAGCATCGCAGTGTCTGCGGATATGGACCGACACCGAAGTAGCAGGCAGCGAAAATATTTACTGTTGGCCTTTCTTTCAGGACTGATGGTGATTACATCTGATATCGGACAACTTCAGGTTGAACGAGCTACTCTCGTATGCTTCTACCATATGGCAGTGAACTCCAGACCTAATTCAATTAGTATTTCAACACTGACCTTGTAACAAGAAAGACGCACGCTAGGATAAGGTGAACCTTCGTTTGCGTTTCCTGCCTCGGCTTACGCATTTATAGGTCCCAACTTCTTCGTGGCAGGTGTCCGGAGGCCCTCGGCCTCTGCCTGCACAGCAGAAAAGCGAGAGATTCCTCCAGAAGACTGTCTAATTTAGCCATGTTAGATCAGCCGTTAAAGAAGCTATATTTTGTACATGCATGCGTGTTCCAACGACACCGATGTCTACACCAACGAGAAGAGCCTATGCGTAGACAGACACATTTAAAGTGGCACTCCTCTTTTCGATTCATTTGTATCAAACAAGAGGTATCAAATTCGAAACTTTTTTAATACATAAATATATCCCATCTAGACCCGATGTCGCTTGCTGTCTACTATTAACGTAGGATTTTGTAACATTTTAGACTAGATGGTTTAATAATAAAAAGTAAAAAGATTGTCGCACTTTCAGAGTTATTATTGTTTATTGTCTTCGCGACGACGCTGTACCTACTATATGTACAGTACATATATATTAAATTGTACAATTAGCTGCGTAACCGAATTGCACTGTCTAATTAAATTTAAAATCAGAATGAATTTACTTCGTAAGATTCTTTCAAGAAAACGTAAGTTTTCTTGAAGCTTATATTAAAGCTTATACTACAAAGAGATCACTGTATTAAACATAATGTTTTATTTATATGCACAATAATTAGCATAGCTGAATAAACTCAGCCTCCATACATGTACGCTGAATCAGAGTACGGACAATTTTAACATTTTTGGGAAAAATATTTTTCAATTATGTACGTATAAACAAATATTAGAACAGGCATGTGTCTTAAATAAGAAGAGCCTTTGTAAACAATTCTAAGTAATTAATAATAAACGAACGGGTCAATGCACGCTCAATTACTGAGTACTAACAATAAAGTACTGTGACTATGATTTTATATCTGGCTGGGCGCGGCTTTTCTTGCTATTTTGAGTGGGCTATTTTGATATATCATACACACACACAAAAACACCACACACACACACACACATATACACCTTACTAACGGTTATTACGGCAAACGACATCGAACAGAACAGCGTAATTAATCACAGACAAAATGATGCTTTTCTAAAACATGCGGATATATCTATTGTGTCCGTATACAACTGCATTTTACAATACCATTATGTTCCGAAATATCCAGTAGTGATTTATTGAGAGAAAAGTAGCTAATCTAAAATTAAAAAAAAAAGCTATTTTTTTAAATCTAAATTCCTAAATTTACACTGTAATATACATCGTATACACTTGAATTGAATAAGGCTTGCAACGTACCTCTGTGTAACACTTGAATTGAATAAGGCTTGCAACGTACCTCTGTGTAGGACTATGTCTATATCTCTGTACCGTGTACTTTCCCAACTGGGATCATTGATTTTAGTTTTTTTTTTCATTTTATGTGTTGTTCCAATGAAACAATGAACATTATCTACATGTTAAAAGCGATCACAAGGGGTCCATTTACATCTAACGTGCATTTGAACGCGAGTATATCATATACCTGTGAATATGAGGGTATAGGTCGTTGACATCAAGGTGGATAAACGTTAGTACACGACTATGCCAAGATCGAGTTTCCATTTTCTAATTTTCTACTGCTGTGCTGATGTTTGTGTGTGGTATCACTCGCGTGTTTCCACTGAAGATCGTTGTACGAATCAATTCTTTTTACCACTTAATTCGCCCTGAATGCGGCCTCTCTACTGAGGCAGTATTACAGTAATATGACTGTATAATATTTGGTTGAGCGCGCTTTTTCAAAACTACGTGAATGCCACTTTGCACTACTTTGAATGAATCGTGCCGATTGATACGCAGTTTGATTATTTGGCGTTAAAAATTTACGTCGGACCTTCGATTACTAGCGCATTATAACGATGATAGATTAGTACTCGCGTTCCGTTGAAGGCGCTACGCGAAATAGACGATGTCTGACTAATTTGGCTGGATGGCGTTCAAACTGGCAGCAGCTGATCTCACCGACGGCTGAGTATTAAGCTACTATATATATTTGGATGTAATTTGAACGGAAGAACGAGGGTCGCGTCGATAACGACGGTGCCTGTTTGTGAAACTACTCTCACTAGTAACCTTTAGGTCGCGCCATCGTCACGCTCCATTTTCCACATCGCTGCCGCCAGCGTCATTACTTTCGTTGTCGCTGCTGCTGCTGTTGTTATTGTTGTTGTTGTTGCTGTCGTCGTCGTCGTCATCGTCGTCGTCGTCGTCGTTGTTGTTGCCAGTATAATAATTATAATCAGCAAGGTTTTTATTGTCATCACGGTTAGGACGGCGATGGTGGTAATTTTTGGTGTCGTCCTGTTGTTCGTGGGAAAAGCTATTAATGTTTCTTCGAAGCAGATTATCCCAAGTAGTTATGGTGATATTGTAAGCATTGCCGTTTGGGTTGTTATTGGCGGAATTGTTTTTGATATTGAGGTACGGCGCAGAATGATGATACGAAGGGTAATGGGGACCTCGTAGTCCAGTGTAACTTCTGGGCAGTGATACATCGGAATATGAATCAGCGTTGTGTATCGACTGCGCAGTTTTTGGTGGCCGATATCGTACGGTGCACTCTCTAGCACCGTTACACCTGTAATAAACAATTCACTCATTAGTAGCTTAGTTGTGATTACCGAAGGTCGATGTACATCTATGGGTACGACAATGTTATCTTGGTCGAAATACTGAGATGAATGAAATGAAGATAATAGAATTACCTCCTAAGACGTTTTAAAGACGTACGCATTTGCTCTAGATCACGACGGGGAACTTGGTCGATAGTATTCCGTAATTGATAGGGATCAGTACGTAAATCATAGAAGCTGGCGAATCCAGTGATGAACTCGCAGTAGAGGAAATTGTGCGTTCGATTTACTGTCCGCACGCACCAGAATGTGTTGTTGTTGGCATTTTGACAAAAACAGAAAGGACCATCTGTCCACAGCGGGGGTGTCTGAAAAATCAATGGATAACGACCAACGGTTGAATACATCTTTTAATGATGTTATCTAATAAAATACACCCAGCAGTCTTTAGAGAAGGATGAAATATGTTTATATCCCTGGAGAAGATTCGTGCGTGAATGGGTGCTCCGTAGGAGCGTCTAATCAAGTTGCTCAGAATATGTTTTTCTGCTTCGTTGTTTTACGCGATAAAGTTAAATAGGTAGTACACACCTTCCAATGGTCATTATCATGGCTGAAGCAATTCATCTTATCAATGTCTTGACCGATCGCACTGCATGATGTATTGGCAAATTTATCTTTTTTTCGTTGCCTTTTCTTTTTTGAACGATCTCGACAAAAACACCTCCCATTAGTATTATCCAAATCGTCCAAATCAAAATCGTCGACGTCTTCGTTATAGACTTGGCCGGTACCGCCGTTCTTGGTATTATGATTATTATAATTGTCCGATGGATTGACATGTCTTTGACTGCTGCTGCTGGCTCCCGATGATGATCCTTTGACGCCCGGGGGCCGATAGCGTCGGAGCGTTGTCCGTAGCCCCTTGAGTTGGTTGAGTTTTTGGCGAAACCTATTTATCAGGACGTCAACGCGTTCCTTTTTTTGCTCCCATAGGCGCGGATCTCTGTAAGCTTCGTCGTTACTTCCGAGGCAGATGACCGATTGATTGTTCGAGAACTTTACACAGTTTACCAGCTCCTTGGTGCCATCGCCGGTAGTGCCTAACAGTGTTTCGTCCTCGAGAATTTCGCCACTGAAACCCAGCCTGGCACTTGGGGGGCCATGAATCAACGACATCCGCTGCATTAGGTACTCCCTACGGTTTCGTGACAACTGACGACGGTATGTGGCCACCGCTCGCCGAAAGTTAATGCTACGACTACTATCACTACCACTACGGAAGCGACGGAGATCGTCATCCATAATAAATTTATTTCGGCCGCCGCCTTCAATCGAGAAATTCTTATGGTTGCGACCGTTGCTTTTGCAGCGACAGCGTTGTTTGCGGCTCCTATTGAGGCGACCACATCGAAGTAGCGTCCACTGCTGTTCGTCGGCCGCACCCAAACCGGTCCGTCGGACGCATTCGAATCTCTGTCCAGGTCTGCACGGGGAAGGGAACTTACCGTCAGGGTAGCACCGGATGATAGGCAAGGGTTTGGCGGAATCTATAGCAGTCCATGAATTTGAACTGGCTTCACTGTTGTTAAAGCCTGCACTCTCGACTGACCGCAATGAAAATGACTCGCGCTCCCGAGAGCTGATTTTCCCCTTTTCAATTAGGAGAGAATCCCTCCAGGTGGTTACTCGTCGCCCCATCTTCTGCATGAGCAGCGGCAGAATTGACTTGCCATCCATGGACACGTCGGCCGGGACGCCTGCGATCTCTAGAAGTGTCGGTGCGATATCAATGTTAGCGATTAGTTCTGGAACTTGAATACCTGCGAACGTATTCAGATGAACCAGATTAATACGTATTCGGTATGTTTCTTCTATGAATCAATTAGAAAAATGGTCGAGATCGCACGTTCATTCCCCTCCCAATATCATCTTTGCCAATGTTGTTTCTAACTCGTTGCTACGGCTTACGGAGTCGCAACTGAGAGATTGTAGGTATCTACTGTATAATACAGTATAGTTACAAATCTGATAGATAGGTGCATAAGCGATATGTGGGATCTTTTCTTAAAAAATACTTTTCTTTTTTAAAAAACTGACTTTGAACAGCTCATCAGCGCAGCTATAAGCTGCGAGCGCAGCTATAAGATTCTTAGTTAGGAACAACTGAAAACAGCGTCCATTCGTTTGCGTACCTCTAGAGATTTTTGGTCCACGAACGTAGAAAGGTACTCGCACGTCGAATTCGAACGGCATCGCTTTTCCTTTTACTAGTCCAAACTGCCCTAGGTGATAGCCGTGATCAGACGTATATATGATAAACGTGTCGTCCAATTCCTTGAGCTTACGTAACTCTTCTATGACTCGATTTACAGACTCGTCCACTGTTTGTAGGGTCTGAAAGAAGGAATTCTATAATAGTCACATAATAATAATATACGTACGTTTTACCGGGAGAGCACAAGGTGTTCGACTAATGTTTGTATCTTACTATTTTCGATTTAGTGTTTACAAGAGGTCAAGCGAAAAAACGTGCTTATAACCACATACAAACAACAATAGATTCTAAGGATTATTTCTAATTTCGAATACGCTGGCAGGACAAATCACTGACCAACCTGCAGTCGTTTTGTGTTAAGAATATCCGTAAACTTTATATGAACGTTCTGCATCTTGCCCGTATGCCGCAGGATCCATTGTTTATCATAGTTGGGAGCATGATTCCAAGAAGGTGTTCGATGATTGGTTTCATTAAGGAAGAGATGTTGGTACTGAGGCGCTGAATCCTCAGGTCCGTGAGGTCCGGGAAAGGCCATCACCATGAGCACTGGTTTGTTCGGATAAAACTGCTTTGACCTACAATAAAGGGAGAATTAGCCTATTTTTTTTAGCAAAGGCATCATCATCGTGACCTTTATCAACCTTCGTGACTAGATTAAGTTTGATTGTTATCTATTTACCTCTTATTAGTTCTGATTAGTTATGGTGCCTATGTACTAACCTTCGAAGGAACGAGAGTGACTGATTAGTTATAAGGTCGGGCAGATAATCTCGCTGATATGAGTCACCATGTTTCACCTTTTGCAACGTTCCATACAAAATAATATGATATGTTAATCATATGTACATTCTACTGGCATAACTTTTGGATCTGTCAGAATTTTTCCACATCTGTAGAGAAAGCCAACGTACATTTACTTACACGTACTTCTAACTGATAGATTGGTTCGCTGATAGATTGATAATACGGATATTTTATAAATCGTGTATTAACTAACCTTATTCCCATTGACACTGACAGTGTAGTTATAGAACCTTGAATTTCTGACAAGTCCTAACCATTCCTTCCATCCGACAGGAACGTGATTGCCATTGTATTCGTTGAGGTACTTGCCGAAGTAGCCCGTTTGATAACCAGACTTTTGCAAAACCGCAGCGAATGTTCGCGGTTCGAAAGCTCTTTGCCACTGTCATAACGAGAAAACAGTTACCCTTTTCAACCACATCCTTAAATAACAAAATGAGAATCTACCTAAAAACCGGATTAAAATTTACATTATCTTTATCGTTATGCGTTGTCAAATGTGTATCGTTAGGTCGGAAGATGCACGCATTATCGATCTTTTTTGCCTTTACGCCAACACAACGTTTTTGAATTATTAACAATAACATTTGTCATAACCTATTCGACAGGTGGCCGATCCAAACGTCACTCTTTGTCTCTTCTTCATATAATCATAAAAATGGCTATCTTTTTTTAAGTACGTACGAAATTGTCAGCCACCATAATTCGTGCTCTTTTTGCTTATTTTCACTCTCAGTCGAAGGGGTTTAATCTACACGACATATGGAAAACTGTGAACTAAATGCCCTCCCACTGACCGCTTACATAACTCAATTTTTTCGCGTAACTTAAGATCACAGCTCGACAATAGTTATCGTCAATTTAACCAAATACTTCTTAAATTTAATACTTATAATCCTGAACTGCTTTAGATATTCTTTTATAGACTATATATATATAATTGAGAAAGGTCAAATTACAGGATCTGGGCGGGCACTCCATGTTAACGCTGGGCTGGGAACGTTAGCAGAAAGATTCCCATTTGCTGAAACTAAAGGTTATCATGAAACATGCAGGGCGCCAATGTAATGGGCTCTCCTAAAAAGGTTTATAAAGTTTTTACGAACAATAAACACTTCTCCGAATCGTAGCTTTTTCCATCGTGACAGACCGCGTACGCTGATCTATTTATGCCAGCCTTTGCTTGTTTATAGACACAGAAAAAAAACTTGGTTGGCTATTTTCTACACACCCTACATATATACATATATTTGGTTGAACGTCAGCAACTGCAAGAGTTTCGAAATAAGAAGTGGACACATTTAAGCCGATGACATCACTGGATAGTGAATTATCATAATTTTAAATATGCGGGTCTATGAGATGTGAGTTGCGTGATCTTTTACGCTATATCCAATGCCGAATTTTCAAACACTAAATTTCACTAAGCAGTTGTAGTTGAAGTACTGTAAACGTAGATACAACGTTTTATTCAAATCCGTCGTAGCAACAGGAACAAATCTTTAATAAAATAGCCTGATCTGTAAATAGACGAACTCACCTGTGGGGAGCTACAATTTCTATTATTAGTATAGACGTTATGATTATGAACGTAAAGTCCAGTAAGGAGACTGCTACGTGATGGACAACACATTGGAGTAGTCACGTACGCATGAGGAAAATATGCACCTTCACGCTCCAGGTGACGTCGAACGTGCGGCATGAAATTCATTGAGCCGAGTTCGATATCCTGATCGTCCGTGACAATCAGAATAATATTAGGCTTGAATAGAATAAACAAAAAGACGATGAGAGGGCTTTTAGTAGTGGTAAATTCAGTACACTACAAACTCTGCCAATTTTTTGCTAAGACTGTAGAAATCTCATTCAAGTGCATAGTACCATAATAAGATTATTATTATTTCGAATGGAATAAAATAATGCCTTAATAACAAATGCTCATGTTTTTTTTACTTGTATTTTTACCGCGAATTTGCTGCCAGCCCTAAGCCTACTTGGCCTTCACTCTGTAACAAAATATCTGTTGCAAGAATCATGTCTATTAATTTTTACCTTTCCTCCATGTGGGTGTTTTCTTTTCGGCGCGCTGTGTCCTCCTGGTAGTATTATTGCTAATCCGATCAGAATAAACAAAATTCCGATAGAGGACGTACACTGGGCCATTAAACGGATTGAGAGCCTCCGATATAACAAAAATCCGTTGTTATTAATACAGTTCACGAGTTCCCACATACTTCGGCACGAGCTTCTCGTGGTAAGCTTCGGCGCATTAAACCACATCTGTTCACACATCTGCTCTCGATATTTTCTGTTTGTCGATACTTGAGATGCCGTCGATAACGCTCTGTACTGGTCACTAATCAGTACCCAATCCACTCACGTCAAGCTACATCCGATATGAGTTACAGCCATCTATGAAACATCGTAAGTAGTATAGTATTAGTAGTGCACTTTGACTCTAGCCAGCGTAATTGGAGCGATACATACGTGCGAGAACGTAGATTGCTCCGTCTTTCATTAAAGGTATACTCGATTATTACGGTCAACCCTACATTTGACCACGTGGGCGGTGATGGTTTTCTCTTCTAGGGCACAACGCAATTTGCTGATCACTTTTGTAGCGTATAGGAGAGAAAGTTGAGGTGTGGCTTGCGTTTTCAGTTGATTAAATATAAAACCACCATAAAGATGAAAACGAGAAATTATGACATGTAAAAGACGAAGCCGCTTAGGGGGCAGCGCATTGACCCAGACTGGGCTTTACTTTCAATGGACCGGCACTTGATGCTGAAGGTAAGCTCGAAGGTAGCGAAACGTCTACCGCGCGCCCGTTAAATTCATAGTGCTAGTGCAAGACGCTAGTGCATAATTTATGGTGAAAACCGTGCACTGTGTATTTCGTCACCACGTGGCCGTCCTTTGAGAGTTTCTATTACTCCGGCACTAAAATGTTTACGTCTATTTCTGCAAATTTAAGTTGCTTGTTTGTGAGATAGTCATCGTAGGAAGTCTCTTTAAACAGATTGAGACGTAGCTTCACTTTATCAGCAGCAAGAGTATGATTTTGAGATCTAAAATACGGACGGAAATCGGTGGACATTGAGCAAAAAAGGAAATACTAATTGCTCATGGTTTTTTTGCACTTCATTTTAATGCGAGACGTGAACCTACTTCATAACTATATATTATGATAGTTGTGTGAGAAAAGGAAACTCACTGTCATGGACAAGAAAGAACCTCGCGGTAAAATGAATATTTTTCTGTTTCAAATAAGCAATTATCAAAGAGGAAATATAGCGACGAGAATGGCTCTTCGTTGTCCAATTACTCGTGACCTTATCTCACCTAACGTTCAAGTCTAAATAACCTAGTCCAAATTTTTCAAAACTCTAATAGCTTTTAAAATGCATATTTACAATTATGCGCTTAGTTGCCAATAGGAGCTCCTATAATTCACTGAATGCTTTCAGATTTATACATAATATTGACGTGGTAATAGCAGCGGAGGCATACTTGGGAGGAAGTGCCTACGATAAGTCGTAATACGCAACGGTCGATACGAAGTTCCTAGTAAGCACGCACCTACAGGGAAGGGGTTATTGTACGCATTTTTGTAAAAAAAATCAATTAGTATAGCGAAAAAGCTAATGATACTAATGCAAAGATCTGTCACATTTGACGCACATCCTCAGAAACCATTGGTCGACTATATTTTCAAAATTCCAATGAGAAATAAACTTTTCTTTTTGCAGATTGATGTGTTTATACTAGTTTATAACAAATGTTTTTATAGTAACCCAGCAGGGTTAACTAGATTTTATATAATCAATTCGCGAGCAGAAAATCTGAAGATTTAGCAAAGATCAAACCGGCCCTATAATTGACCTCTCACTAACTTCTATCTAGAACATAACAGAATATTTAACTATTATCGATCTTGATACCGGTTTAATCAAATCAGAAAACATTATTCGTATATAAAATGCTCTAGGTATAAATATGACAGCAGACAGAAATGACGGTGGATGGAAAGCGGATTACTAAACACGACGTAAGGCAAACCCAAAGGCGGAACTTCTCGCCTTCGCCCATTATCTTTGTAAATTATTCCGCGATATATACAGTAACATTGTGAGTCTTGTAGGCGGTTTCATTGACAGGTAGGCTACACTTGTCCTCATAGTAACAAACTTTTTGAGTATGGTCATGGATAAAAAAAATAAAGTAAAAGCACTCAAGATACGTCACAAAAATAAGCTCTCGAGCCATTATATATTCTTAATCTTTTTTTACTATGCAAATGAACGTTGAAGAGAATGGGAAGCGATTAGGCCGATGACAAAATCACCGCTAATATAGTATAGTAATTTAAAATTAGCATAACCGCTAATTATAAAGAAACAAAAAAATTTAAAACTTCCTTATAAGCAATTTTTGTACTTTCCATAGAAGCATCATCCACCTATTCCCCTTTTCCCAGGTCAGGCTCAACGTTGTTCGTTTTTGGATGAAAAAAAAAATCAAGCAGTTTCATGACAAACAAATAAGCGTGATTAAACTTCATTTTTACAACTCCCATATTTTATTTTAAAAACGTAAGATTTTCAATATCGGAACTTTTATATATTTTAAAATATTTTATATATTTTTATCTTGTAGATCGTACAAAGCCGATATTGTATCCAAATTCTTTAGGCAATCTACCTTTGCACCTATTTTTAAAAAGCTGTTGAGTTGAATATTGATTGTTACCGACCACTTGCATAGCTGTCAATGGCTCAATATTATAATAAAGTATTGACTATATGTAAGCTTTATAAGAAGAAAATTGGTTGAGAAAGTTATTCAAAGTACGTTTAATACCTCACCATCCACGGGCTTATTGGGCAAACAGCGACATAATGTTTATCGAAGGCAACTAGATATGGTACAAGAGTGGATCCTGCCCAACAAAAATGAGATCGTGTTGCATAGCTTATATGCATATCAATTTTTTAGATGCGTTACGGTAAAGTACTTTAGGCACCCAAAAAATAAATTGATTATTACATCTTAACCTTTACAGATGCGCAGCTCTTTCGAAAAAACTTGTTTCCTTCACTTATAGGGTTCTTGCCTTAAGCTACTTTCTTTTCTGTCTCTTCTGTTTTTGATCCAGACACAGGAGACGTGATTTTATCTTCTGTCAAGCACAAATTAAATATTAACGAATTTATAAACTCTCCAATACTATCGATTGGAAAACATAAATTATATAAAAGGCAATAGATAAATATGTCTCGATAGCACGAATACCGAACGATATGATATGTGATAATGGCTTTTTGGTTCTAAGTGGTGCTGATTTTGTTCTGTTCCTAAGAGATAGGTATCGGTACATGTCTAGTGAATTCGTTATTTTCATGATTAAAAGAGTAAAGTATCTTGTTATCATTACAGCGTCCGCTTCAAGTTAGAACTTGAGCATTACACTAACGATGCATTCCGCTGCCCGTTCGTAGTACTACTTTTAATGCTTTTGTTATTTTTTAAATATTTATCAAATACTTTGCTGCATTGTCCATATTACAGGGCATTGAATTAGTGGCCTTACCTAAAACGACACCTCAAAGGACCTTGAGCGCATGCTAGACAAATCTGCTCTGCGTATAGCCCAAAAATGAATTGATCAAAAACCTTTCTTGGATTTCCGTTTCACGCGAAGATCCAGATAAGTGCTCACATAAATTCATCTCCTCAATAGGGAAGGTAAAACAACGTGACTCCAATAATATCGCGGTTGGCGCCGAGCTTTCTTCGGGGCTACTTGGCTTCATGCAGCCCGTACATATAATTGCTATCGTACCAAATATGACTCATCACATAAGCGGATAACTAAACAAACAGTGCATAAAGACGATGTAAATTTTCGGATTATGCATAGTTATCTGTATGTAAGTGCTGTTGCATAGCTAGCTAGCTAGCTAGCTCTTTAATTTCCAGCCGACAATCTTTTGCAAGTTATCGTGTATGTATACAAAAATTTAACTGGCATCTGGATATTGTCAGTTTTATATTTTTGCAATGGACGAATATACCGAAGCTTCTACGGCCTTCTGTAAATAGTTGGAACATGGACTTTCTAAGTAGATCTATGTACATCACACTCCTGCTGAGTATCGTAGGGCTTTCGCATTTTTTGAAGATTTAATGGCATCCGTTTTAACCACTCTAGACAAATGATCCGCTTTAGGAAAGGCATGGCAAGGAAAACAATATAATTAAAAGCACCAGCAAATGATAAAAAACGCGCATAATAAAAGCCTTTGTCACAATCGGAGAGCCGGGTAACGCTAGTAAGCGACTTCGGCAGCCTCACAACGATTTCTGTGCCAGGTACTGTTCTAACAGAAATTATTCTCTTAACGAGTTTTCAACGATCATGACATTCTACAGTTGACTTTGCTCTACCAAAGGTTATGTCTTAAAAAATTCAAGATAATTATCCAATGACAATCGCTATTTAATTAGACCAGGTTGATTCCTTTCTCCTAAAGTTAGAGCTTTCCTTAACTCTATTTTCCGCTGTTGATCATGCACTTGAGCGTCAATTGCTTTTAAATACTTTCTGTCATAAATATTAGGAGGCACAATTCGATCTCTGTGCAATAAAATGCACCATGTGATTTACTCATAGTTATTTGTAGTTAAAAGGCGGTTTCTTCTGTTTTCTACTCACGCTGCGCACTACTAAGGGTACTTTTGCCAATTTCACCTCAAACCTAAGTTCGAATTCGTTGCACCTATTCTTAGCCCGTCACCCCGTCGCGGTGTTACTTTTCCACTAAAATCATCTGGTTGAAATTTTCCCATTGTATTCTTAGCAGTTCGACCATAGTTTTCAGTAACCTTGCTTCGCTTGTGTAACTATCTTAGTTAAACTGAGGTTGAGATCGACGTACGAAGCGAAAATAGAGGCAAATGACGTGTAGACCAAAAAAAAACTCGCTAGAAAACGCACCTCTCGACTAAACGGTGAACCACTTCACTCCCATTCATGTACCTCGGAACAGCAGCGGATTGTGATTCAAATAGCCTCCTACAGTTCTAATAAAAAAACTCCAATAACTGTCACTAGTAGTGCCAGGAGAATTTTCCGATTTAAAGGTAGCAGCGCCTGTCGCTCGCGGAGGTCCTGTTATCTCGGAGAAGCTCAGCTTCACGAACCTTGCAACAGACCGAATTGAATTTTCTAATGCAAGCGTTAGGACTACACAAGACGGCACACGATATATTTTCTGGCTGAGCCACCATTTCTCGTCAAAGATCTCTGTCTAATATTCGTACTGCCACAAGCTGAGACACACATGTTAAAACAAAAAATCAGAAAAAAATCGAGAAAAAAAAAATATACCGGTGACCGGTGATTTATATGATTGATGGAAGGGGTAAACCGAACAAATCAATACGTATAATAAAAAGACACCCTGTACACGGGTTACATCATTTGATTTTTAAGACTGAGGGCATGCCTGAACATGAATACAGTTACGATAATCTCGAAATACTCTGGGTACGATTGTTAGAAAGATCACAACAGTGTCTGCACCCAAATAAGGTTAGTCCCTCGATACGTGAATTATTTCATCCCTTTAAAAGTAGATTATTGTAATAATTGTTGGATATCGGGAACAGTTCTCCATGGGGTCACCCAGAAAATATTCAATGGTTAGTTTTTTTATGCTTTTTTGCACCTTTTCGATTTCATTGCTCTTTTGAATCTCTAAGTTTTGGAACTTCTGGCCCGCTATCAAACTAAACTTGAATATCGCTCAGTCACTGAACTAAATATTTTCTAAGTCTTTAAGAGATATTAGCAAGTTAATGCTTGTCAGTTGTTGTGAACATGCAGTTATTTACGGGATACTGAAAGAATATTTGAAAACGACTACTGTGTCGTTCAAGTCGCGAATCGAAGTCATAATCGCGGTTCATGGCAGTCATATTGAACAGAGATGACCGTCAGAAATGACACTTTTAGCGCATCTTCATTGAAATATTTGTTTCTACTTGGATACAATTGTAGAGACGAAGCACAAGAAAAAGTCTATTTCTGTCTATTTCCGTATGTGGTTTATGTACATATTTTTGATAATTCACTTGCGCGACAGCTCCGTATTTGTATTTCAAGTAACCATTACGTTGCTTTCGGAACCACCTACTCGGCTGCGGTTCATCTAAATATAGGGCGCTCGAGGAATCAATAAAGAGGTAATGTGCCAATTTAATTAGTTCGGCAACAAACCTATATTCAAATTTATTGTAAAAATGAAAAAAAATTATCTAATTCTGAGCACATTGGACATACACGTATATATTTATAAAAGCTCTTCCACACTCTAAATGATTATACAAAACATTGTGACGACAAAAACAAAAAATATAGAAATATGTCAATGTTATTGACATTGTTTTCAATCTTAAGATATAACACTGTGACATGAAACCACAGGTGAATGAACATCGGCGTTCTTCCAAGCTAAAATGGTGAGTTGAGCCTTCTGAATTACCCTGGTATTGCATACTAGAGAACTCTAACCCGTTATACAAGGGATTCCCTCATACTTCGAAGCTGACTGAGTGATATGTAGCACTGATCTGCGCAAGCACAAAGTCTCTTAAATCCATACAATATTATGGGCCGTAGGTCTTTATAAATTTTAATTTTCGTTTTAAAAATTTTCGATTTAAATTTAAGCGAAACTTCATACAGATCATTCGGTCTAGCTTTTAGTATCATGTCAGGATGCGTAGATTTAGCCCATGACTAGAGGCATACATATCAATTTATGATGTAACGTTTTCTCACGCAAATTAGTACACTTTACGTGAGGAACATCAGCTGTATTAGCTTAGGTAAACTTTTTTTCGTTAGCAATGTAACGGAAAGTGTAGAAAGATACTTTTTCCTTAAAATTATCTATCTAAAGTAAATACTAGTAATTTATTGAAAACAGAAATAGGAGCAATGCCTTGGTGTAGCCAACAAAAGACCATCCCTTACAGCATTGTTTCATAGTAGGAACGCAGTTTTGTTAGAGCAGTAGTTTATCATCCACCTATATTAGGACAAAGCAAGATATAGTACCAATAAGGATAAATGTCTTCACTCTAATGGAGCAAAGAACATGCTAAGGCTAAATTGTGTGGTCATTTTGAATATATAGCTCTTTTTTAAGATACATGGAAAAACTAGCTATTCAAAACCTATATACGGCCTGTTTAATATTAGGTACAAAAAAGTTACTAACCAGGATCGTAACTTGTGTAAATAATTTTTCTTTCGTACAGATTGCAGACTTAGAATTCGAGCCATCACGAAGCACTTCACATTCAGGTGCACGATATGGTGTTCGATGATGATGTCAAATTTATTCTTGAGGGTACACAAAACGCAAAAATCACACCGTCTTGTACCACAGCATCTCGGACGACTGCACTTCACAATCGCTCTTTCCAACAGCCTGCGGTAATTATGTAAATCGAATAAGCAGGTTTACCAAGCCAGCTTTTCTCAAAATCATTCTATCTGGTGGCAGGGTTTGGCTAAATACGTCTGTGCTTGCTCTCGTACAGTGGCTCAAAATGCTCTAAAAGACTTGAAATGTTCGCAAAATCTCTAATATCTAGAATACTATGCACGTCGTAATCGCCAACTATACTAGTGACGGTTCGTTCTACTGCTTATGTGCCCAATATATGAATTTGCAAACCCAAGATCACTATTATTATCCTGTTTAGACTACCAACGTTTGGTGGAGTGGTTGTGGCTAGTGAAGTCAGTGTGTAGAGGGCCTATGACCGTTGTAAAGGCAGTCTCCGGTTGCGCTAAGTGTACGTATGCTTGTGTCTCGCTTTGTCTGTATGCAGCAACAGTAGCACCACCTATCTGACCGATTCTGATTCCGTGTTTCTGCTCCTGAATCTGATGCTTGAACTGCCGCAGGGCTGGTGGTGGGGGCAGCCATCTTGGTTCGTGCAGCTATGATATGATTGTTCGGTCGGCTGAGGCTGTTTGCTGATGGCCTGCGCCTGTTATGCTGGTAGCCCGAGGCGCGATTTTCCCTGCCCCGAGCCCCTAACTGTGGAGAGGGCAACGTCACATCAGGTGGAGAGGGCCTAACGACAGGGATATGATCATGCTGAAAGATGCGCGGCAAACATGATCTATGCAGCCAGGTCGTGTACGAAGAAGTGTTCATAAATTAGAGCTTGTGAACTAAAGTTAATTAGGCAGACAGAAAGCAAACACCGTTATGATTCGAATTAACGATCACTTTGTATTAAGTCATTGCCCAAGGACAGGTGCATATATACTATCCCCTAGAAATAAGTCTATTATAGACTATTTTATAACTATATAAAGCGGGGCAAAAATTTCCGCTTTTAAATTAGTGACTTTTTTTTTACTACGCTTAATATTATATTTAAGTAACGGGTAATTAATCATCTGATCTGTTTTTATTGAGAAGAAGATAATAAGCGTTTCTAGGATGAGAAATAAAAATGCCCAATATCAGACTTTTGAAGGTGCGTGGTATACGATTATCCGCCATTTTCACGAAGATAACGAGGGTACGGGATGGCCATGACTTGTTGCTTGTGTACCTCGCACAAGATTACAGCTGACCATAAAAATGGTCACGATCAAACAAATCATCATTCACTGAACGAGACAAGCTGTGAGACTGACACTTAGAGATAAGGTGTGACGAACAAAATCGAAGCAATATGAGAAAATATTCGAAAATGTTCATATTCTCCGAGATAGTCATACGATGCTTAGTAGTTCTGTATGGAGCTCTACTCAGAAAGTAGAATTAGTTATTAAGTTGATTAATAAACGCAAAGATAATAGTGATTTTTACAAGAGAAATAAAGAAATTTTTACAATAAAATTCTTAAAGAAAAGTGTAAACAAGTCTTTGTGCATTATTGAATTATTATTTTAGGCACGACAGCTTGTAGTCGTGAACGGCGGTAAATTATGTGACCACGCAATGGATCCTGCACTCAGCTAAACTCTTTAAAATCTTTCTAATAGCATCATCTACACGTTTCGCCTTCAGAGATTATGCACGTTATTCTGTCGATCCGACCGCCACTGTGATCATGCAGTGCATCAAGCCTCTTAAACGTGGGTGTAGCGGAAGCCAATTCACTCAGCTCGTGTGTGAATACCACATAGACGTGCGATTTCTCAACTTAGAAGATAAAGATGAACCAATTATTTAAAGAGTCGAATTATTGTTGAACACAGACTTTGTCCCGAGCCATCATAAATTAACCATTCTGACGTATATATTGGAAATTGTTTGTTAATACTCTTCGTTTTGGTACTTACGTTGATTTATAGAAATCTCTTGATACGTAAATACCATAAAACAAATCCAAATAATGCAATTTGTGTATTGTTAAATCCCTAAGTATATGTGAATTCCCTTGAAAGCAAAACTTTTTTGTACAACTGCATCTTTTACGCATAGGCAGCATCGCATATAGCACATATAATATGGATATAAATGAAACGATGTTGCCAATAATATTGTAAATTAATTATTGATACTATATCTTTTATTCGTGTACAAATATTACCTCGATATGTGACATGCGGTAATACACTGCTCTCATTATAGGATACGTACTATAATTATACCATTTATAAGGCAATTATAATATAATGTAAGCATTCTCGCGGCGAATGATCTTTTATACGTATCCTGTTTGACAACGGCAGGGCGCTTTCCTTGGTTATCTAGCTAACTATTCTGTTGGCAAACCTTGTGTATTCGCAGCTTCTCCTAAGCTATTACGGCTTTTAAAAGTCTCTTGCAGTAAATAGTAGATTGGAAGGCTCGTCGTGGAAAAGAGAGTTAATGACGTTGATATTCGTCCATTGTTGCCAAATGTAACAGGGCATTAACTTTACTGTTACTTTTAGTCAGTTCATTTAAGGGCATCTAGGACATCATATGGAGTCGTATAACGAAAGATAGATTCTAATGCCAAGCTCTTTATCTAAAAGAAAATCTTCGCAACAAGCACGTCATTCACAGCCAATGCAATGTGTTTAAAAAAATATTCTTCCGCAGAGTTTTACCTATAATATTAATACCGACAAAAATATTTGGATAGACGTACAAACGATTATAGATCTGTCCGACGTCTTTCGGCTCTACTCTCTCCCCCATTACCTCTTCATTCTTAGAATGTGTCAGTAAATGCGCGAATCTATGATGCTTGGCATTGGCTTGGTGGAGTTATTAAATGAAGAACAATTGGCGTCATGCACAACGCTAAGGGTTCGATTGAAAGAGTTATTATACAATGGCTACTATTTTCAGAAAAATCACATAAGCTAGTCTGACATAGTGGCATAGTCTTGCACGCAACGCACGTGTATCTTAAAAATATCGTTACACACGACCCTGTTCTCCTCGATGATGGTACTTTCGCTCGTCAGTGCCAGCCAAACACTATGGTAATAACAACTAACAACAGTGGTCTCCTTTTTGAACGTATGAGTTCTCAAAATCAATAACAACTTGTCATTGTATATCTCATTATTATTATTATTATCTTTCCATACTCTAAATGTTATACACTAACAAAACCGCGTCGTTGTTTATAAAGCACCTGTTTCATATTCTAAGAGCATAAGTCCTCGCATATTTCAAGCCGAAAACAACAGCTGGCCTATTTCTACTATTTTACATAAAGACCAAAATCAAAACATCGCTAACTACTTACGGAGCAACTCAAAGATCACTATTAAACTGCTTTTTTAGATTACCTATCACTAGATCATTGATTAGAATTCTGTCTGTAAAAGAGGTTTCCGTGTTTGATACTCAACGGACCCGTGGTAATAATCATAATAATACTAATAATAATTATGATTGTAACAGAGCTCAAATCAAACTCGAATATTTGAGCAAGCCTTATTTTGTAATAGACTCTACAATGTTAATAATTTTGAATATTTTTATTTTATTGTGCCGAAAGCATCTTCAACTCTATTCTCAGTACTACAAGGAGACTGCTTCTAGCAGATTCTAAACAAATAGAGTTATAACGATATGTAATTGATAAGTGTCAAAAAGCTATCAGAAAATTCTCTCAAGGTTTTGTTTTTAGTCCCTCTTGAATTGATTGATAATCTTCATTGAGACAGTGCGTACTAATATCATAAAGTTTTGACGAGATACTAGGTGTCCTGCTAATCTGTTCAAAACATAAACTTGTTATTATTTATCAGTGGCGAGTAAATTATTTAGAAATGAAAATAGTTGCTTATTCCCCTTATTTCATCCTTTCACCTTATTGTTCACCAATCGCTAAACTCAGCAGATTGTTTTATATTTTCTAAAACTAAGAGTGTTATTAACCGTTAAACGTTTCAACTAAAACACTTTTGGTTTTATGCATTTCTGTAAGAAAAAACATGTACCTGTGTTAAGTCTGCAGTTGACAGCGCCACCTTTAGCCAAGAATAGGCCTTCAGCTGGCTCGTACTACAGCTGAATTGAAGTAACGAAATAAGCTCTTATTTGGAATTCATATACACCGAGGGCGCTAAATACAGGAGTAACGTTTTAATCAACGTTTTTCACACGAAATCAATGTTCTTCTGTTTCTGCATCGGCCAACTGTTCTCAATTTTCAAAAATTGTTTATCTCTGGTTTATGACGCATTAAATTGTTCAATTTGATGACAAAAGGCGATGTTTTCTTTAGGCTTTTCTGCCGCTTCGTCGACTACTATCATAATGCTATTACTTCAGGATTTGATCAGTAGTATATGCGTTGAACCTGTCATCTATCTAAACGTTTTTTGCGTGTTCTACATCTGTTTGTTTGAGAGACTGATTCCGTTTGAAGCGTTGCTTAACACCTACTACAAAGTCATTGGCTTGAACGCATGGGCTTTGGCCGGGTAGAACCGGTAGAGACCTAGCATACGCGATGAGTTGTGCCCTGAGCGGTGTTACGTGGTTCCTGTGCCCATTGAAATGAAAGGGTTGGTCCCGAAAAAATAAGGCACGTTAGATGCCTCCATTTTCTCGCGTCATTAGGAATCTGTCCAGGAGACAACGGTCGCGAAAAGACGGAAGATGTTTTATAGTTGGTATTGTATTTGACGCTACTAGTGCGACCATTATCTTTGCTGGTTTACGTTTCTTTCCTTGTCCTACCAGCACCGCTTTGCTTTTACCCTGTCAACATGGTCCACCGTTTCCTTTTCCACGCACACACATGCAGAAATTTCAGACAATTTCCAGCTTGGCATTTATGACAACTCTTCTTTGTCTCTTCACTTTTGAGGCTAAAAAACATTCTATCGTACTACAGTAGCAGGTACTCGAATGAACTCATCTCGAAAACCACGATATTTGCTAGAAAGCACCCTGATGTGTACTCATGTTCTATATCGCAACTGTATTTCCTGGATAGTTGAAAGTACGCAGCCGCTTCCTATTGTTATTTTACGCCTCTGTTGTTACCGGTTTTTGTCCTTAGTATGTATCAGGTCAGGAAAGCTGGTTACCTGTCGCTAATGGAGTTTGTTCTTGCAGTACGGTCATTGAAGTCTTTAAGGCCGTATGATTTTTAGGGCTGAGTCATGAATTATATTTAGCCGAAGTCAGTCTTAGTATACTAATTCGACGGACCTAGCTCCGTAATAAATCCACACCCATTCATTATGTAATAGTGATAAACATTTGTAGTAGATCGAATACACAAAGTTCAGTGTATATGTAAACTCGTATACCTTTTTATTTTTTCGTGCTCCTACTTGTTCATATAAATAACCTAAATTCGTCTCTTCCAAACTGTGCGAAACTAGCCTAGAGTAGCAGATTTATAAATGTTTAGTATTCTTTTATAGTGAAAGATTGTCGACTTCCGAGCACCAACCTCTCTAAGGAAGAGTTCCGAAATTTCTTAAGCGGCCAGATTTCGGCGTTATTTGAAGAACAAGTAGTTCTTCGTTCTATTCAATATGCTGTACACATATATCAGAACTACTTAATTAGACCTTTCTAGCCAATTCAAAATGCTTTTTATGTTATCCTTATCCAGTCGTCAGAAAATTATTGTTTCTTTTTACCTAATTATTAAATTTCCTTGCACTTGAACGAAACCATACTTGTATAGCCAAGTTCTAACCAGCTATCTAGTGCACAATCGAAGGCTTTACCGTAAGCTAAATGATTGCCTAGCGACTCTCCATGAAAAAGTATTACTTATCGAGTTTGCTACTGTAATTTGCTCAGCTGAAAAGAATATTGACAGCCCCCACATGTTTTAACCTTCCGGAAATCTGGATACCTATTTCGTCGTACTCTTGATATAGGTTTGACTTAGAGTTGATTCTATTCAGTATTACGTCTTCGATTATTTCAGGTTACTTGAAACATTGTAACAATGAACACTTAGAATAAATCCTAATTTTTACTAGTACTTTGTTTACAGGTATATATTGATTCAGATTTTTTTTTCTTATCACAAATGTCTAACATGATTTCAAATCTTTTTTTTGTTGCAGCCCCAGTAAGGTTATTTAAAATCACCAATCTAAAATACAGCATATCCAACGTGAAATCTCTAGCTACACTATTTAACATACGTGTGTTAGAGCTCAAAACATGTAACAATAAGGGTCGTTAATAACCAAAATCTCATTCTAGCAATCTTAACCTGCTTATGATAAATGATAATAAACACTGTTTCATCCGAATATTCAGCGTTTTAATACATTTCTACGAATTTTCGTTACAATAAAATTCAGTGATATGCTCTCCATAGAACCAGATAAATCAATAATATATGAATCAATGTAAGTGTGCTTTAATGTACATACAATGTTAAACAAAACTCAAAGAAAGATATTCCCCATAGTGGTCGACTAACTACGAATGTGTGTTGTCAAAGTTGACCCATCTGTGAGCAGTCATGACGATGCCAAGGACATATACCACCAAGCAGTCCTAAACATCTTCCAATAAATCTTGTCATGTCGATGTCTGGATTTCGCAAGAATATACGAAAAATAACTTACAACAGGTAACACAATAGTGTGCGCTCTACCATCGGAGGTTATGCGTTACTGGCACCTGGAAAAACGGTTGATTCAGACCTTTATTGTCAACAACTAAAGAGACTGCAACAAATAATTCAATGAAAAGTCGACCGCAGTCACCAGACAGGAATGGCATTGCTTTTTACCAAAAGGTTGCCAGACACATACATGCTTACATACCTGGTAAAGACTAATAGAACTTGGATAAGATATGTTAATGGATTCGCCGTGTAGTTCGGATCTTGCACTGTCAGATTATAATCTATTTCGGTTCTTGTTATATCTTTTGATAGTGTCAATTTAGTTAGGGTTGCGGTGTCCCCTGAAAAATTATATAAGGTCATCGATCGAAATAGCGCATATTAGTAATATTATTTAAAATATAAAAAATAATTGCTTTAGGCTTAAAAACGGTCGACCGTCGATTTCGGGGAAAAATAAGCTTTTAATGTTAGTGAGAGGCGCGTGTCGTATAAAAACATTGCATAATAGGTAATCTTCGTTGAATTTTGAAAATACCGTATTATTTTTCACCATCACAACTGCGTTGTTTTGTTCTAAAAAAAAACTGGCTGATATTACAAATAGCAGATGAGTGCATGTACGCGACGACAAACAGCCCATCAAACTTTGCTCTTTTACGATCGACGTATATATAAATGTATATATACTGCCCGTATCGCAAGTGCCTTCACGTTTTTGAGTGTAAACACTCACTTTTTGCTTCATTACTGCATTGTGAACGGAAAGAATATTGCTATGTTCATGCAAAACCTTTGGTGTGCATAGGGCTTTATATGAAATTCGGATGGACGGCGAGATTGAAAGCGAGCGAAAACGAAATATATACTATGACAGGGCTTATATTAGCCATCTCATTTTGTTGCAGCAACGCAAGTTGGTATGAAAGATCAATACTATTAATTTTTAAAAATTCTGGATATGTTCACGGGTTAGAAATTAGGTGCGATTCGTGTTACTGAATTCTGTCGTGAAAAAGATTGGGATGTACGAGACAACTACGAAAAGATCGGTTTCATTGATTTTTTATTAACCAATAAACAAGCTAAATAACTAGCTTATCGTTCCGCGGTAGTCTTACCTATCTCAAAACGGTGTCATCACATTGGGTTGCATTATATGAGTTAGGTACTGCATGGGCCAATGTTACTTCGAGTACATATAAAACAAAAATGTTATCGACGACTATATATATATGAGGTAGGTTGGCTTATACATATATATATACCCTCTGGCAGTCGTTACGGAAATTGTTCGGAGATCATTTAAGGTTTAAGGAAAACAGTGTATCAGTTAGCTGATGTTGATCTAATGAGAACACTTCATTCAACTATTAGAGTAGTAGATTAAGACCTTATGATGCTGTTCAATTGATAGTGTTGAAAGAGCTGTAAATTACGTTAAACTGTAAACTAACGAATCTTCATTTGCGAAAACAATTGTTGAAAGGGTTGGACATTTCTATGTAATAAAAAAGTACAGTTGTACAACATTATGGGAAATTATTGACCCACGAGGTTAAAAAAAGAGAGCTAATGTTGCAATATTCAATCAATAAAAAATTTATGAGGAATCTTAAAACAATCCAAGGACCTTAATTAATTGCCATACTTTATTTAAATTCAAATTTGGCGATTGTGGTTTAGTCCATTTCTCAACAGATACATAACTAAAGCGTAGACTTTCTTGTTCTTCTGTTTCTCTTTCTTAGTTAAGTACAGTAGTAAGTTAATATGCCTAAACCTAATATAAAACAATCAAGACAAGTCAAAAAGGTTAAGCAATGGTAGCATATTGTATTGGTCAGTTCGTGTAAGTGGGTGATTGTTATCTTCTTTGTGCTTTAATTGTATGGACTTAAATATGAAAATATCACTGGATTCTACAAATAATGTGAATACTCGACTAGTGAAAAAATTACACTGAATTTTCAGTGTAAAATCAAAACTCGTTTGAAATGTTAATGGATATAAATGTTAATGTTGCCAAAGTAGCAACCATCCTCCTTCTAATTTACTCTATATCGTACTATTGTGTTATTATTGATGGAAGTACGTCGCAAAGATTGATGATTATGATCAGTCACCGATTTCTGCGATCATCAACCACTAAGCGAGCAGATATTTTTATATGAAAAGTTGCGCTTATTTTGTTATCTGGATTTGAAAGCTACCTAAAAAACCCTTAACGAATAACACTTTTGAACAACTGTTTGGATCTCCTCATCGCTGCACGTTTTGTATAAAAATCAAGAACACTTCAGTTCAAAGCAATATCAATATAACGAGTTCAGAAAGAAATCGACAGAAGTTAGCCAAGGCCCTACGCGTTTTTAGGGGGCAACTTTTCCTCCTAGAAACGCGGCCAAATTGAAAACATTTTATTGCTCGTATTTCTGTTTATTGTTAACCATAGTATCAGCATTTTTTGAGCAGCCATTAAACGATTTTCGCATTTCCGCACCTATTTGTTGATATAGTTGTAGCCTTTATTCTTTTTTGGGCAAACATGGCTAAGAACTTTTCAGCCTATGCTCTCTTGTGTACTGTTTCCAAGCATTTACTTCTTTGTCGGCTGTTTTTATGCTGCTGTCATCCGGTCGACTGTTTGTTGAGTAAGCCACTTTTTTCTATTCAGACGTAAAGAGGCGTTTGCCGTATTTTCTTTTTATGTATAGCTGCCTCTAATCCGCGTTAGGTAGTTCCTTCTGGTACGATCAACAGTCGAGGAGCTGTTACAGCGACTTTCCCGCTACCTTACTCTGGTTGGGATTCCCTCCTTATAACGACAATACGTTATATATTATACAGTAATTGCTTCTACCGTTTTGGTACTAGTAGCTAGTAAATATGCGTGAAGAGCATAAAGAGTGAGTAAATATGCGTAATAGCACGGAAAATGATGTTTATTTTAATGTACTCGCTTATGTTTCATTCTGTAAAATTTCACATTGTAACGCTGTTTTTGCCGTTCAAGGATGCGAAGGCGGATATGCAGAGCATAGTGATTTGATTTACTCTAGTGCATGAACGAAAATAAAAAGTTTTCAGAGGCAGGCGACATCGTATTTTGGAATAGCCTATTCAACTGTACGCATTTCCGGCCGAGTACCTGTAGAGGTTGACGAAGTCGTCGTGGAATAATGTGCTGGGGGTGATACTTGCCCCCGATCAAAGCCCTGCAAGCTGTTATCAGCAAACTTCGGCTGGATATTACCAGACTTCTTCTTCATAGTACCGCGGGCTTTAGCGCTGCTAGCAGGCTTCAGCGAAGATGTAAGCACCTGGAGAAGAGAAACCAATTCATTTCACTATTGATTTCCAATACCAAGTGCTTCGAACGCAATTCCGATCGTATTTAATCATTTTACAACTATATTAGTCTTGTACCGCAAACGAAATCTTAATATCCTAAAGACCTAGCATATTAACCTTTGAACCAAATTCGATGAAAGCTTTATCAAGGAATGTCATTGCTTGCACTAGCTGTTCATTCGTCAGTGGCAAACCCGGCACGAACATATCGGCGACCTTCCGTCCAGCTGGATACAATCCTGCTGCACCTCCCCATCCCTGACCGCCACCAGCACCGAGAAACAGAATAGCAAAAAACGGGATAATAAACGCAAAAAAACCTGCAATCATATATAGCAACCAATTAGAATGGTTGTGCAAGCGATACAATATCGAACCAACCGTTGCGTTTGCATTACTTAAACATTTTTAAGCTATTCATATAAATACGTAAAAGTTGAAACATTTTCTAGATTTTTCACATTTGTCACAAAGTTATGAAAAGTAAGTTGTGTTAGTGTAACGGAAAAACATTAAAGATAAACTAACAACTGTAGAATGCAAATCTAATATAATGGGACGTATAAAGTTCATACACTTAGAGCAGTGGCTCATTCAACGTAATTTCTTTTTACTAATGGTTTGAAGATGTCACGTCATGCCTAACATCACATATATCGTCGATCGATTGGTATCATCGCGTAGTCAGACGGAACTGCGTGATTTAGGCGTAAAATATATTTTGCTTGACATTAGCTAGCTTGGCACTGGCAGGTGGTTCCGAGACAAATGTATAACCCTTCCTAAGATTTAATGCAACGAGAACTTAGAATGTATATACAGTATATACGCACAAATCGTCCACACTGCATCGAATCAGATCGAACATAAGCGAATAGCTTATTACTGTAATCTTAATGTTTAAAGAAAGTTGTACTGGGTTTCACGTGATTTGACTCCACCTCAGAGAGGCAGGAAAGGTTATACATTATAGATTCGTATCAATTTAGCTACCAACAACTATTCTACCGATACAGAGGAAAATGGGCAGGAGAATGGTGAGTCCGCCACCTAAGCCGCCCAGTCGAGCCATTCGTCCTACGACTTCGTCAGCGCCTTTTAGCATCTCGAGCGCCTGAAGGACTACAGGTGTCGTTGCAGAGGCCTGAAAAGTCACGTCGTCGAACCCATCGGGTTGCATTGTTACATAATGCAGCAATACATACGCCAATAATACAGACATAGAGAAGCAGCAAATCAACGCAGCATAGCTTATCTAGTTATTACATTGTTATATATCATAAGCGCATATCTGTGCGCACACATATAGACACTGCATGATACAGCCCGAAATAGGTTCGTAGGTAAGTAAATGAGTATGGTGATACTGATGACGATGTTCTATCAACTATACTATTGTAATTGCGAGTTCATGATGTATCAAAGAATCATATGAAGATATTTCAGAAAAACTGTGGGCTCTTTGTTTAAGCTACAATAGCTATAGTAACTTAACATTTTGGAGAGATGTTGCCTCGTTGAGTTTCGAATGTTGGAGGGGAGAAATCGTCTTTAATTGATGTGTCACGCTCAGATCTAAAGCTCATGAGATTTAACTGATCGTAATTTGTTGACATTACCTGTTCTTAGAGTAGCATGAATCTGTACGAAGTAAAACAGAATACATGACAGGCAGTTCTAATAGCGATAAGATGAATGATGGAGCGTATATTCCATACATTTGTAAATAACGCTCACTCAATCCATGTAAAAGCGCAAAGCGAAAAAATCCGATTAATGAATGGGCCCAGCATTTACAGGTCGTTTTATTTATGATCGCACTAATGGAGGACAATTAAGCAACTCTTGGAATAATGGATTAAAGTTGATATTACATGTATTTACACGCAATGGACCATACTAGTAAACTAGAATCATCTACCTTTACTTTTTTTTTCTTGACGGCTTCGTATCTTTTAACGTTCGCTTCTCGTCGCCCAAACAATAGTGCAGGTCTCATTTATTTTGTATTTGAATTCTATGGACAAAAGGTTTTTGTACGCTAAAACGTATATAAGGGAGAAGGGGGATCTGGCTCTAAATCCTGCCAGAAAATAAATACCATGCATTTTATTCCGATTCATATCTTAGTTGCGAACTTTCTACGAAAAGACAATTTTCTCTCTCCAATAAAAAAGTAGAAAGCTGCAAAATAATGTTCAATAATGGGCGCATATCCCGACAATTCTTAGATATTGATCTTGGCAATACCGAACCTGCTAAAACGGAATATAGAATATTGTGTACTACTATAGTGCTATAGTAGTGGATTCTCATGTTTTGGTGCAGAGTTGAGGATTGGAACTACACCGCTCAGGTTTGTTGTTGCTCATTATTACCTTGCTTTTACCTGGCAAATATTTCGATACTTCGATTTAATTTTGCAGTGGGCATGTCGCACTAAAAAGTAACATTTGTGCGTTGTGTGATCCCAGCTACTGTATAGCATTGGCTTCATTACAGGCTTTATTATCTGATCAAGTGAGTTACCTAGGCGTCCATAAATTGGACTAATAGATTATTATACGCTTTAATCAAGAGCAATGAATGCCTTAAAAGGATTTTACGTGCATAGTTAATAGGACTACCTGGAGAATCCTAGTAAATCTAAGTACCTGAGAGGCTGACATCGAGGCCATAAATGTAATAAGGATAAGCGCGAAAATTTGAAAAAAATTCATGACGAAAGATTTTTGTAAGCACTGTACACGCAAGTAGTTTTCCCGACACTTTTAACGAGAACACGACATTTAAACTCCTTGAGTCAACTAGAGCTTCTTCTTCTTATAGTAAGACTCACGGATCGCTTGGTTATCACAGGTGAACAAAACGTTTAACAAACACTTCTGGTTATTTAGCTATGGTGACTGTGTTCTCTAAGAACAGTGAAGCTCAGCGTAGTGGACGACTATCAGGGGATATAACGATGTGCCACAGTGAACGCCTCATGAATGTCTTTTAAAGCGATTTCCTATTTGCTCCTTTCTTGTTAGCCCATTCCCCTATAGGACTAAAAGCCGAAAAGTAATGATCAGCTGTTAAGGAGAAATACGGAGTGGGTGTTGGCCGGTGTTGTCACCATAGAGTCGCTTGAGTGCCTACAACGTCAAGGCGTGTCTGTCATTCCTTCAGAAGACCACACCCAGGCATTTGCTATAGTCGACACAGTCAGCATGGTCCAATCATCGAAAAGATAACTCTATACGGCGACCTGATTGCTCTGCAAGACGAGAACGAAAAAAATCCTATATTAATATTATTGCCTTCATTTCGATGTCGTCATCATCGGAACTGAAGCTGACGTAGCTTTGGTGCCTATCATGACACATTGTGCCAACCAATAACTCAACTTAGCAGTTGTAACTCACAAACATTACAGACGCCTAGATACTTCATATAGGTATATATTATTCTACGGGTCAGTTTATAAAGGAACTTGTGACTTGTCTGCGGTAACGGATCCTTTATTGGGTTCTGTTATAACCGTTGAAGCGGATGCCGTTGTTGCTATCGTCGTTGGAGGATTCGTAAATTATTATTGTCACTGGGTTCAGTGGTCCTAAAAGAAAAGGAACACTATTCGTCCAAGCGAGGCTCGCAAGTGAAAAGTAATTGTCCTGTAAATAACTACTGATGCAATCGACAATGATAATGTCATTTAATGTGCTTCACGCATTCGCAGTCTTCTTTCTCACAGCAACACCAATAACACAATAAGCAGTAACCAGCGTAATGACAGAAAGGTTCACAACGGCATATGATATATGGCATTTTGCTATTTGTGAAGAAGTTCGAATGAAAAATTGCTCAACGGGTGCCTTCAGTGCCATGTAGTACGGATCATAAGTGGTTATTATTTCATCGGCAATTAAACGAGAACATCATAATGGGTAGATATCATGTCTCCTTCAAAAACTGAATATGTATATACCCTTTCTGAACATTTTTGTACCGTCTCCCTTCTCAGTGGCAGCTTTATATTTTATTACGATTAATAAAAAATATTTGCCTCCCCATGTATTTACTTACACGGGGAAAATACATGTTCTTCAAAGATTACCCAACATATTATTGCCTAATCAGCAACAAGCAAATTAAATGGAGGAGGAGATCGTCATTTTCTCCACGGAATGTCTTTAAGTTCAAGTTCTGCGCTGCCGTTAAAGCTTGTCTTAGACAGGTGGCTCTCAGCATAAAACCAAGTGCACCCGATGTTGAATTCAAACCAACAGATGTTTTTAAATCTGGTAAGCAAACATGTTACCACTACAGTATAACGTGGACGATTTTTGCGCTTCTCTTCTTACAATTCTCACGCTTAAAGCACCACACGAAACGGCATTAAAGTGTCCTCATTGAAAGTACCAGGCTATAGCGACTGTTCAAGTGATCCAACACATTAGCTACTACATGGGCATTACCCAAAGACTCACTCGCGATGTAGATCGAAATAATTCCATCAGGTTGCTACCAGAGGCAATCCTCTGCGATAGCTCTCAGAGCTGCAATGCTCTGACCGTTGATTTCGGGTAACAGGTCGACTTTTTTTTTTCGCTCCCTATACGCCCACCACAGTTAAATCAGGATTTAGACTTCTCCTTTCACTAGTAGTTTCTGTAATAATGTTACTACTGTCTGATGAGAATTTTGACGCGGTTTGAAGCAGTGAGCACTTGCTTTTAACTACCGTTCCGGATGTTTCATCGACAAATGCTCCTTAAGAAGTTCGACGAAGATTGCAACGGAGTTTGTTGCAGTAATGTCTGGGCGACTTAAGATTACTTTAGTGTACCGAGCAACCGTAGGGTCCAACCACATTTGTTCTTTAGAGATCAAATTGTTCATAAAATTTAATTAGATTGATCAAAATTGCCCAAAGGGCAGCATATCACTTCTTTATATATACTTCAGTTCTAAAACGTTTCACGTGAAATATAGCGAAGCTCCAATGTATTATGGTTATGCTTAGTACCAGAAAAACGTTTTCCCAGTTTTTTCAGCTGAACTTCAGCTATCCCTTTTACAGTGGTCTAGCTGTTTAGAATCACTTCAATGACCTGCCAAAATGGCTCCATACAAACTATTCTGCATGACCGAGTAGGCGAAATAACTCTATGATGACTACATTTACCTTTTCCTATTGCTATTCGGATTGTTACTGGAGTGTTTGTCTACGTCCCTACACACCTTCACCAGTTTTTCACCCATTCAGAGATTTACCATATTCAAGTATCACATTTATTTTCTATTGAAACATCGCGTGTTCTTTGCTTAATAACAAATGCTATTGCTTGCGTGACACTTTATGTAGTGCAGCCACGCTAATACGTACAGATTCCGTACTATCCAGCGTGAGGGCAAACTTCTACTGTGTAAAGTTACGTAAAACAATTTTGATTCGTGCTATTTTGAAACTTACCAAAAACGTTTTGTAGATCTTACCTAGATATTATAGATGTTATTGCGAATAAATTATTCAGGTTCGCTTCCTTTGAGCTTTTACCCATTTTTACGCATCCGCTAGAGATGGGTTTGTTGATACTGGTGACGTCTGTTTACGTTTTTGTTACTCTTTCAAAGTAATCGAATAATTTGCGACTTCAACCTCCATCAATTCCAAGTCATTATGATCAGAACTTTTCAACACCAGCAGGCGCCAAACTCAAAATATCTTGTCACGAAGATCGTACTCAACACTGTTTCGCTCTGTCATCAGTTTACAACTCAGTCTATGCTCCGTCCCAGTTCGATACTTGATCTAAGCACTAATATGCAGATAGCATGATCAAAGGGTATGACAGTATCTTCTATAGTTTGTTAAAGCTCCGCGCGATTTTACCACTCACCGCTACGATGTCCAAAAAGTATTCTATAAAAACGTTAACGTATGTCCTTATTCTTTTAACAATCGTGAGTTGAAGCCTGTTTATCTATTTCATCACCTTTTTGTCGTTCTTACCGATGCGATTACCTTCCGATCTTGCCTATTGGGCACTATCAATTTGTTATAGCCAATAATATGAAAATCAATCTACATATTACTTCCGTCTGTAAGATGGTGCTAGATGCTGGAGGCGTTTCAATCAACAGTAGATCTTTCTTGTGATCCCGGTTACGGTTTTAGTGCACTATGCGATAAGACACGGTGGTTGGGTTGTGAAGAAAGATAGTTCAAATTAGTCAACGCGGCAGCCCTCCCATTATTGACTGATGAGCTAGGTAACATCCGAATCATTTCCAATCAAAACCTGATAAAGTACATGAGAGCTTCTACAAATGGCTTTCAAAGCTGTCAAGGTTTCTACTGATACATTTAGCCTAACCTATCTGGAGTTTGCGCCCATTCAATAAGTGTCTATATTTCATATTCTGCGTATAAGCTTCTCGTTTCATTTTCAGTTATTGTCATTGGCGCCCTTGGAGACCACTTACTAGATTGCACTCGATAAACAGCACAGCTTTCTGATTATTTAAAAAAAAAAAACTATGATTTCATATTTGCTAAACTGAGGGAGCACCTCAAAATGATCCTACGTATATTAAGAAGCGCGTTTATAAGCAGTATGATTTCTCTGTTGCATTGCATAGGGCCTGTTCGAGATTTCCTACTGAGTTCACTTCGATTTTAATCCGATCCTGGCTATTCATGCGCACGGAAGCGTGCGTCCCGTTCACTGTTATATTATCTCGTGATAAAGACTGGCAGAAAAGCATTAACTATTTTCTTGCAGCGTTCTATATGATTTCTTTCCGATACCCTTTTTAATTTCCTTTAATTTCCTTCTTTTTAATTTTACCTTAAACGGTGACTGCATGCACTTAATTAATTATCGCTGTCTGCATCATTTGCGCGTCAGTGCTCATTTCTCTGCATATTGATCCCATAGAGTCATTCAGACCACGTCGTTTCACAATAAATATGTCTGTTTTTATATCGGTTTCTACTACCCTCTAAGACTGATACCGAACCTAAGATTCACTTATTTCCAGTAAACTTCAAAAGAAACTTCAAATAGGTAAGCTTAAGTAAGTTTAGATTTCAAAAGCGGAAGTTCAATGGCAACTAAATAAATTGCTACTCGAAAAAAGTTGTTGCTTTCCCATCATTACAACAATGATATGAAGCGATGTTATGATGAGCTGAGCTAAGCTGAGCTGAGGGTGCACTACGCGAGCACGATTTATTTCTTTCGTATAGCTGTCAAGTATGAGGATGACGATAATCCGAGCTTCAAATTAATAATAATGACGGTTCCAGTGTAACATTTCAACAAACTTGTTATTTCAAAAGAACTGCAGGCAATACTACTATAAGATTAGAGAATATTGAGTTAAATGAATGTAAATCAATTCGTTCTGCATAATAATATCTATCCATTTGTCCTTTATTAAATTTCATCAATTTACACTATTTGGTCTTTACATGGTTAGTTCCCATAGTGGAAAAAGTGCGCTTTTGTCGATATTTATTCATTTCCTATAAAAGCGGCAAAAGTATTCAATAGCCTGAACAAAAAATATTTAAGCAGCACGTACATGTGGCGCCACAGCCACGTTAGCTTTGACCATTTATCGATTCGAAAATGTTTTTGGCTTAACAGCGGGCACACAGTCCGAACGTACCAAATGGTACAAACTATTTGCAGTTATTTATATTATAAACAAGATGCTCTCGCGCGTTTCGCGTTGATGTAACATCATTTCTAACTTCACAAAACATTACTATTAACTCACAAACAAATGATAGATATCAATTTTAGTTTGCAATAATACCACTTGCGAGATCCGTCCCACACGGATCTGCGCCATCAACGGGTTCATTGCTGAATGTCACGTGGCTAGAAGAGGTTTTATTAGGCAGAAGGAGATAATTATTTAATATACATAATGACACAGTGATAAACAGGGGGTAATGATGTTAGATGACATCAAAGTTCTTGTTGGTTTTGTTCCCGAGTTTACTTCCGATAATAGCAAGGCTTAAAAGCAAATGTATCGCTATATGGAACACTCGACAGGTACGTAATGGTCAGAGTTCTTGAATCTTTTTTCCACTTTTTGGGAAAAACATACACTCTTTATATTACTTAATTTGTCGTGATTCATTTTTGATGATGGAACGGTTCACCTGAAAAACAAGTCACTCTGATATCAATGAGTAAACGAGAGCACGATTTATTGCCTCCAGAGGCGACTAGAAATTGAGTGCTTCCACCTTGAAGTGTTGCTCGTTTTCAACCAGGTAGATAATGTCTGCCATCGTTTGTTCAACCATATTTTGATGAACTGCGTCGGACATCTGTGATAAACATTGAAATAGCCTTTGTCAATTAATTCCTTACCAATTATTTGTTTATCTATCGAATAAAACGTAAGCGCAATTGCTCTCCTAGGACTGAAGTAGTTAACATCCGACTGCGTGTCTCTCGATTACAGTTAGAATGTTATTGTTAAAGTCTTTCAGGATTTTCAGCTAATAGGATGACAAACAACTAAAATGTCAATAGAAATGGATAATGTGGCCCATTGTCATATGTTTGTTAATATTTAAAGCAAAAGTTAACATTTTTTTAAGTTAAGCGCCGGATCTAGAACAAGCCGGACAAAATAATAAGCAACCACTGACCGGACGGTATTTCGCAGAGCTAGCCTGCAGACCACGGGGTGAATGTCGGAATCGTGGTCCGAAGTTCATTCGAATTGTTGCATTTTTGTAGATCGACACCGCTGGGTAGTATATGCCGCCGAAAATGTCTTCGTATGCCACACCCTCCAAACGGCCATTACGAAAAAACATAACCTGAAGTTCAGCAGAATACCTCGCAGTTCAGTATTAGAAACCATGCTTAGGCGGAGACAGCAACATTCTACATTCATACTTGAACAATCATCAAATATGCTATAATACCATATAAACGCCGACCTTAGCATCCTTAACAGGCTCGAGAGTTTTCGCCGCCTGCTGTGGTTTATCTGCTTCTTCGTAGTAAAGGTACTGCTTGAATTTAACCAGTGGTCGATCCTTCAGAGTTGTTGGAAGCTTCACCTGTGACGTTAATGCAAATTCAACATAAACGAAATCCGAAGTACACTGGACCGAGATAAAGACTAAACTAAAATGCACATTTAACATGCCCGACGTCATCAATTTATAAGTTTGAATAATATTTTGTTGAAATATATATAGACGTTGTTTGCATATACACACAACATTAATATGAGAGCTTAAAAATGTATCCCATAAAAAGCAGATGTCTTTGTAAAATATAGTAAAACATCGCATGCGACACTCTTCCTGTTATAACATACCAGGTCGTTAGGATGTGTAGGGCCTGGGAGCTGTATGAGGCAACCAATGACATCCCCTCTGCCGTAGCCGGTGTCACTGAAATGCTTTCCGATCGACTGGTGGAACTTCGTGCCTTTGCGACTACGCCATGAGAATCCGAATTTGTCATAGCCCAGGGGTGCCTGTAATTAATGATTGTATTGGAGAGCGAAATAATTTTAAAATAAAAGTTCTATTTACTTAGCTGCGTCAAAAAGCAGGCTTCAAAACATACTTTGTTCAGAAATTTAACATAATAAACAAAATTACGAGTTGTATCTTATTAAAATTCTTATCAAAACGCACCTGTAAATTAGCTGATGGCATAGCCCACCCAATGCGTGACGCCGAGTTATCCGGCATCTCCTGAATGATGGCTTCAAAATACCAAGAGCCCGAACAGACACCATGTGTAGCACGAACCATAGAGTATCTGTGAAAGGGAACAGTGATTGCAGCTATGTTGAATAAAGATCAAATGTGTGTACAAAGATATAGCTTTTTTAAACAGAATTCGCTATACAATACTAAGTTGTATCATTAGCTGAATTGGCCAAGCGTTATTTTCTCCAAGAAGTCATACCGGCGCTTGCAAACTTCAGTTAAAACAGAAACATTACCCTTTTTCACCAGTGATCGACAGTCGATCCTCGGATATCTTCAGTTGAGGCGCTCGATCATGCATAGCTAAAAGGACCTGAAGAAGTGAAGAGCCACTAAGAGTCATTAGTCAATGAATAATGCTTTATTTCGACAAAAAAGGCTCACCAAAGCGTAATTCTTGATTTCTATTATCAGACTCTTTTTTTAGAAAAAGATACTTGCTTTTTCAGGCTCAAGCTTTCTATAGAGCCATCCAGGAATGGGTTTTCCAGCCCAGTCAACACTATCATCAAACTCTTGTCGAAACGGCGCGTGAGGGTCGGGTTCCGCGAGGAAATAATGAAATCCGTCCTTATTAAATGGATGTTCTAAAGGATAACCCCCAGGTGGAAGGCGTGGCATAACTAAATCCGACTTGACTTTACTCTGAAGTCAAGAAAAACAGAGACGCCAGTGAATTTCAAGTATCTGGATATTTGTGAGGGTGTTTGACCCTAATGTCACTATACACATCAGACTGAAACATCTAAAAGGAAATGTATAATTATTCACCAGAATCAATTAGTGTATATGTGTCCGAAGCTAATTAAAATTGCTTTCTAATCTCATAATTTATGCCAATACTGATTTCGGCGGTATACAGTTTGCTTACCCTCCCATAGTTAGACTGAGGCCCTTGTCCATCAGGCAGCTTCCTTTTTGGGCCTCTTTTTGCTGGTCCAGTCGCTCCACCTGCGCCTGCCTGAGACTGAAGCAGAAATGTACAATGTTATATGATTGACTTTCAGATAGATTCTCGAAATCAGACAAATGCGTTGATAATACTTACAATAGTGCTATTAATAATAAAACCTGTTGCTGTTGAGCAGCTGCTGCCTGTGCAATCTGTTGATCTTGTGTCCTGAGAAGTTGAAGTTTCGACTGTGAATCATACGGAGGCATTAGGCGGAACAGGTCGCTGTCCACCAAGCCAAAATACACGTCATCCTGGTTCAGGAAAACGGACACCTCTCTTTGCTGAGAGAAGAAAAAAGAAATGAGCGAATAGCACAGATAAAATGCAAAATCGTCAAATCAAAAAGTCGAACATTGTTAGTTCAATTGTATCCCTAGAATTATTATTGTCATGATTAATATGAATTATCATAACGTTATACTTATAGAGCTACATTTAATACTATTCAGTAATTCTTAGTCTTTTGAACGGAGATCTTAGAAACAAAATGTGAAAGACTCGATAATGACTGAATCCTTCGTGAACATCTGCAAAACATGAAATTCGATAGACTATATGATAATTGATTTCCGCAATAACATCATTCATACTAACAATGTGTGCTGATATTAGACAGATAAGTCTTGTTCGTTACGGCATAAATTATACACTAGATGGACAATCAATTGCTATAGAATTGACAGCCCTTATCTAACTTATAAGCAACATTTTTATAAGATAGTTCAGTTATGTTTATTGAGTATTTACCATTGTTTTGAGAATGGTGGAGTGCCAGGTCTGTTTAATTCTCCGCGGCACAGAAGTGAGATTCTCCCAGTTACGATCAATCCATGGAATAATCTCCTTATCCCTAAAAAGGCGACAATGAGTAGCCACATAAGAAACTACATACGCGTGGTAGTGCGCATCCTAATAAATGGCAAGAGATCGTCAAAGACAATCTAAATCTGCGGACGTTAATCAACGTCCAACCAACTTCTAACGTGTTTCTCTTGTGCAAAGACTGAGGCTTTACGGTACTGTCTGTCTGTTGACTGTAGTCTAAATACAGAAAGAAGTTTCTAAATAAGGTTACCTGGAAAACATGTTCTTATTTGTACCGTCTTCGCGCGATCGAAATTGCAGGCTAGCCACTGCCGTTATGCACATTTCCCTAAAACCTGCAATATACGTACATTATGTATCGTTTCAGTAAACTTGCCTTCTTAATTCCGAATCAATAGATAGTTCACATAGTCATCAGGATATGAACTTAGAGTAATTTTCGCTTGAATTGAAACTTTGCATTTCGAAAACCATATCTAACCGGGCTGTTTTTTTTGAAAATTCTCTACTCCGGCGGGATTGCATGTTTTGCAAATAAACGCATAGTTGATTGTGAACGGAAGCGTGGCGGGTATTGTCACATCTAGACAGGCCTGCAATGTTGTAGCACAAACACCAATGGACATAAATAAAACATTCCAAGTTAAAGGTTTTATGTAAGATTTTTTTGTTTGATTCTTTTATCTTACGAAATAGTTTATGATATCGTGTTTTATAGAAAATATCTAAATATCACCTGTAAAAGTAAATCAGAGCTTAAGGCGAATCAATAAGGCAGGTCAGCAAAAATCATCTATTCAAGTATAAAAATTAGTAAAATAAAACAAAAATAATTTTGGTGGTACCAACCTCATGAAACCAGCGATAGCATCCGACGCATTGCATTTCAAATTTTCCTAGAATTCGTTCTCCTCCACAATAACACTGGTTCGTCTGCCTGGAACGAATAAAGCAAAGTGCGTCTGGCTAGTTACACAGGGAGAGCATACGCTGATTTTCTATACTTAACTTATTATCTGTATTGAACGTATGTCTTGTATTACCATGTTTGAAACAACGATTTCTGATTGTTTTTTTTCCAGACTAGGAACCTAGTCATCAAACGTAAAACTAGACAGATGTGGTCTTCAAAACTGTATTTGTACCTTTATAGGAAAATCGCATCCATATGAACCAGAATCTACTTAATAATTTTTGTTCGCAGTTGCATTAATCTATCCTAATAATAGCGCTTCGTATAATCTACCTGGCTCCCAGTGTCTGCGCAGCCTCTTTAATAAGCCTCTCGGCATCCGATTCTGTGCTGGATCCTTCCTCTGTGACCACGTCATCCCGATTGGTAGCTACTCCTGCAATAGAACATACTTTATTTATTTGATTTGGATGTATAGTTATCCAACTTCCATTAGAACGTGCTCGATTTTTTTGCCATCTCAAAAATCAAGTCCGAGTTTTTTTACTCAGACTTGCTTACGAACAGTTCATAATTTGCTACGTGGCGTTTTGCTATATTATACACTTCAAAGGGGGTATTGGAAATGACACAATCGAACGGTGGAGACCTCAGCAAATTGTCTCCTCAATTGTTTGTTTCTTTTAATTTCTTTAATTTTTTAGTTCAAATTCACTCAATAAAGACAGTCATAGCCGTTTGTCGCATCAAACTCGCTTAAATATGGTTACATGCTTGCTGCGGCCATCCGAACGACACGTACTACTAGCTTGTGTAAATGAAAAACTATATATTTGGCGCATTGCTATAGCAACGCATGTATCTTATGTGTATGTCTTGGCGGGTACTTGTAAATGTTTTGAAAAGGCGCATACGAAGACACATATACGTAAAGATTTAACGAAAACCTACCTGTAGGTGCAGCGGAGGATACGCCATTCTGCGAATCATTTGCTTCACTGCCTTTGGACCCGTCCATAAGTAAATAATAATAATAATGCTCAATCTAATACCGAGTAAACTCACTGGCAATACTGCAATAAAGATCGCAAAAAAAAAAGAGAAAATTATTGTTTGGATATAATAAAGAATTTACTGTCATACTACTCTCTTGGTATCGTCTTAGCTACTGACAGCGGTTATCTTACTTTTAATAGGGAAATAAAGTATAAATCTGTAGTCATTATTATAAAAAAAAGAACCAATAGACACGTGAATCCTACAATGCAGTTTAAGTTTAGCCCACAGTTATCGTAATTACCTACATAATTTGCATTTCGATATCAATCTAGTTGAGCGACGACAAATTGTATCTACGTCTATTTATTTCACAGACCGCGACGCATATTATTCTTAAATTGTGGTAATATTTCTGAAGGTCAATTTATTATGGTTCATATCTTGGTTGACGGATAGAAAGAGAGACTTATCCTGTTTTGATTAACGATGCGACTTCTGGCATGGCGAAATCTGCGATTTATGGTATAGCAGCAACATGCCAAATAGTCAATGCACTTCAGCTTAAAGTAAACAAAACGTACCGGGCACTAGTCTCTAAGGTTGAGTGCTCTTCCATTTAAAAAAAAAGTTCTATGTAACATTACCTTATTATTTTCACAAGCAGCACCATGGAACACGAATGTCATACCAGGAGCGCTATGCAAAACCACACTGGCACTTAACTGGATTTGAACACTTGTTTATCAGCGATTATTCTCTAAAAAAGTTTGTTATTTTAGCCGGCGAAACCCAAATGAAAGCGAACTTATGCGATCAGAAAGAATTAGGATACCCGTGGTGATGTAAACAATCGCCAGACAAACGGTGATGCGGCTGGATCGACGAAGAACGCCCATGTCTAAGGGGTTAACGAAGGTGATATCGCAAACCTATATTGTATAATTCGCGTCTTTATTTCATCAAAAAAAAAGAAAGTAGACTACGTGCAGCCTGGAGTTGCAATGAGGAGAGTATGCCAACAATGCCAAAGTAAGGACACACTTTTGGAGGTTGCATGGTTACGAGACCGAATGCGTGTATCCCATAGCTGCCGTAGTAAAGAAACTCCACAGCTAACAATTTGAGGCAGTTCAGGCACCGACGGTTGGTCATGGGATACGACAAACATGAAACAACAAAACAATAAAGACTATGTAGCATATGAGTACTTTAAATATTATGTTATGTAAGAATACTGTGTAAATAATTTTAACATTTATTTTTTGATTGGATAAATTCCCTTCTTTTATTTGTATTGCACCGAAATAATAATCATATCTCGCGTTGTACTTAGAAACTAATTGTTCTTAAACCTAAATTTCATATCTGATAGAGTAGACTAAACTTTTCCATAGGTCTAATCGTTCCCCACGTTTTCACATTTTTGTCATACCAATAGCTGTTATAATTATCGGTGAGGTGAAATTGAGTGGGTTTATTGCAAACACATGCTATTGGCCTCAGAAGAAATACGGTATATATTGTAAACTAGTACACACTTTATCTATTTATCTTATACTTTCGAAGATGCGTGTCTGGCACTGTAGGTGCAACAAGTTATTTAATATCTAACTGTGGCTTTTTTTGGAGTTGCCCTTAATTTAATGAAACTGATTTATAACTCCCGCATGGGAATTTAAATTACGCTAGAATGAGTACATTTGGCCATTATAACTTTAAAGAGGAATCAGTAAGTAAACGTGTGCAGGGTAACTCGATGCAACTGATCACTTTTAAACTGGGTTTATCTCTTGTGTAACGGTATTTTAAAAATCTTCTTTTATTTGATAACATATTGTAGTAAAATAAATCCCCTAATGCATAACTAATGCGATAACGCTGATGTGCAGCTAGAAGTTTCCAGAATCAGTCTACAGAGAGGGGTTTTAGAAAAGGCATGAAATGGAACGGAAGTACTGTTTTAATGATGGCAACTATAATCAAGGACCAAGCCAAATAGAGGCTGTCAGATGGTGACTATAAAAGAAGTCATCGACAACATCAACATTTTCTATATAAGGTATAAGCCGGTTCTATAAACTTACTGTAAGATTAGTCTCCAGAATATGGTAGGTTTCTTCCGGAAAGTTAATGAATATTATGTGTTTCTTAGCGAATTAACAAAAACTTGGATATACAGTGGCTTCAAAACTCGCAAACAAAATGTCTCGCTCAGTGTCTATGTCATCGTACGCAGCTTCTGTATGGGTTTATCCCGACTGAGGCATACCGCACCGACTTCACCATTACGTTTCCCCCAAGGTAGCTAGTTGACCCAGTTATCAAAGAAAGCTAGCTAAAATGTGGGTTACTCTATCTACCCCACTAAATTTCACTGCATATTTCTCTGTGTTTGATTTACCAATGTTTCTTTTTTTTACTGCGTGGGGCCGTGATATTGGTTGAGTAGTAAAGATAAGCTAGCGGGATCGTTGTTTTTATTTATACAGTCCCCTTTTATCTACGATGTTTTATAAACACATGAATTTCCTTTATTATTCTTGAGTTGCTATTATATCGTTTGTGGGCTAACTATTGTTATGCGGCGCGTTTATGCACTGAGATAGCAAGTTGTTGGTCTCGAACTCGAACGGTCTATCCTTTTGCCACTTCCACACAACCTCCGCACAATCCGACCAAGACTTTCGTGAGGCAAACCATAACATTTTCAATGAGATTTAGATTTAAAATGCTCGAAAATTTATTAGAATTGTTTTCGATAGAAAAATTAAGCGCCGTTTTGGAGAGGAAAAATAATTACGATCCCACTTTTAATAAAACGTTTTGATTGCTGCTACTTCATTTGACCTGCAGACCAAGTCCTAAATCGCCCTGCTACTCTTAAATTTTATGAAGCGTCAATGGTCTTGCGTAAGAGACACTGTTCCTTCCATAAAACTGTTAAAAACCGTAATCGCTGATGTAACTTGATAAGAACGAATTCAGCTAGGTAACTGAATTTGGTTAACAAAACAAGGATTTTGAAAGTGCCTATCGAAGTCCTGTATCTGATATACAAGAGTTTTTTTTTTCTTCAGGACCATTCACTTCTTTTTCTTTACTAGTTCTCTTTTTACAGTACTTTTGGGTAAATTTTCACGTTTTTTTGTTCAATTTCATTGCTGTGCGTTAAAAAGCCATTTAGATGATCACAGTCGTCGTTATGCAGAAGCGTTTTGGCCGGATGGATAGAGTCTCGTCCTGTAATGACCGTAACGATACAAAACGATTAACCAAAAAAAAATCATTATCGCGAATGGCCCCCTTTTGATGAGCCCTTGCAGCCCTGACGGTTGTAAAAGTAACAATATATCATAGCGAGGATCCACAATAAAAAAAAAAAACATTGATTGAGCCTATTAAATAAAAAGGAAATCTTAGTATGCAATAATTATTTGTGTACATGGTTGATCCAAGAAATCCATAGCCAGTCGATAGGCGGACGCAGATCAGCATCAATAACATCATTAAGAAAAAAATGAACGACATATTTCCTCTACCCTAGATCACAATATAATAATATGCTGCTTGTATCAACAGAATCAGCAAGAGCTCTAGGACTGGATATTATTTGGCCAGCTTTGAAGCACCCGTTCACGGTAAATAGATGTCTAATCTTAACGTTATAACGTCGCCCCCATCATCTATTCTTGGAGTAATAGCCGTGATAATATCTTGTGTCTCGAGGCTTAACTATGATTAAGACAAAGTAGAAAATTCAAAGCGACAACGAACTCCGACGGCCCACTTCAATTGATGATAATATCTCATTATTTATAAGCCAACGCACACGGCTAACCGCAATTTGTCACATATATGTAGGGCCCCGTGAAAAAACGATTTCAGAATAGAATTTCTTATACAGGGCTTCTTTTATAGCGTCCACAGCCATTTAAAAGGCGATAGTTTAAGAAGATAGGTAAAAAGCTTTGTAATTGGTAGTGCACGTCGACTTATAATTTGCATCCGTATATGCTATTTTCTATTGAAAGGCCATTTTTTATTCGAATGCACTGAGTACGGTCACTTTTGTTAACTACACGTCCACCACGAAGGCTGCATAACTACGTGTAATTTAAAGTGATGTCCTATAACCAAAGATAGAGTTAGCCTATTCTTTCTTCCCTGATCTTAGGTGTTCTGTACCGATGGTCAATTTCAGCCGCTCGTCGATAAGATATTGCTCTTTCTCTTACACAGGCGAAACGGAAAGAGAGCAAATACCAAGCGCCAACGCTGCAGTATCTTGTTGCAACGCCATCGTGCTGAAACGTGACAGGTTCAAGATGCAACAACATGCGTTTATATCATATCTCGTTGTTTACACGATATTCGAAGCTATTTCGAAAGTTACATTTGCAATTGTACCACTTTCATGTGTATACGGTGAGATCAGTGGGGTGAATAATTTTAGAAAAAAATCAGTTTCTACATCGTTGCTTTTGTGCTACATATGGCTTTGCTGTTAGACACAGCAAGCAAAGTACCCGCAATGGAGATAATCAGCTACAAAAGGCTTTCAGAACTGAACCTGGTGGCAAACGTAACTTATGCTTATAACATGACCTATTCACTAATTGTGGCTAAATAAGCTTAAAAAAAAAGAATAAAGCATGTAAGCCAGTCATTGACTTCAAAAGTGTTTTCAGATGCTTTTAGCTTTTCAGTTTGTTGAGGAACACAGCGTTTTATTATAATTCGAGTGATAACAAACGAAAGCAGTATCCGAAAAGAAATATTGACATAAACACCCATTTTACAATGAATGAATAAAGTAAAACACATTTCAATCGCTGAGATCTTAAACGCATTGAGTAAAAACCATTGCGACATGTGGGAATTGGTTGATACTTTTATAAAATTCGAACACAAAGAATGTATTTCATATAAAACGCAATCGACTTTAGCAGATAAGACAATGACAATAATAATATCCTATTGCGTTCATATGTGGGACGTCGTCGAAAGCCAATGCCAACCGAGTTTCTTGCGATGGGCAGTATACGGAAGCCACGGATGGTGTGTTAAAACTTCCTGTCTGCTCACTAGAAATGTGATACGAACTTGTAAAGCTGATCCTAAACAGCTTCGCCTTTGAATTCAAACAAGGCATCAATTCCGTAAAATACATGCACTATAAAGCCCATTACTTCGGCGGCAATGGCCAGAGCTACTTTCGCAGCCGGGTCGCTAGCATAGAGAATTGTAGCGAGCGCTTTGCCCAAAGAGAAGATAAAGTAATTGTTGATATATATATACATCACTGAGGTAAGAAACGCTTGAGCAGCACATGACGAAAAAATGACGGATACAGTAATCAACGTCATCATCGTTCACAAGAAATACGACCATATGTAAACGCATCCATACACGCAGAATACAAAAGCAACAGTATGACTAAACGAAACACTATTTCAATAAGTTTAAGCCATCCGTTCACGGTGCACCTGCACTTAATATTAGGCCTGCGGTCGCCCCCCTTCGACTCTAGCCATTGCGGATCTTCATTAACACAGCAGTAATAGCGCTTTCGACTATAGTACAACTGTGAAAATACAATAGCCTTACGTGGTCCTTTGTACAAATGTTCCGCTAGTTAACGCCATTTACAGCCTAAAGCTGGCTGGTTCGCGCGGTCATAAATTTCGCTCGTGACTGATTATGATAGAATAAAACTGCGAGTCAACGGATATTGCTGAAATCTGCTATCATTCCTCCGTACTCCCTCCATCTATGAAGTTACTGAAATCTTAAGGAAAACATTGAGTATGGTGCATAAGCAAATACATATCTTTTGGCAGAGCTATTATGACGTCAACAACGCTGATGGTACTAACAATGCTGTACAATTTATATGAACTGTCTAAGGACAAACGAATTGACTGACCATGTCTGGCAAACGATAAATGTTTAGAGAATTAACTAGAGGTCATTTATAACGGCGAGCCTGAGTTCGGTTAGCATTCTATATGCCTACGAATTACATAATTCGGTTCAGGTTTGACAACTTATTTCAAAAGCTTCGTAACAAAGGTGATCCATTCTCATCATTGGTCGTAGCACTTCAGTTCGGCGATCCGATCTTCAATTCACTAATAAACCTTTGTTTATTTGCTTCGCGTGAGCTTACCACAGTTCACCGTGGGCATGTCCTATTTTCAGTTTTCGGCCGCAATATGAAATCGCAAACAGTCTTTGACAGCCGTCGGCCAGACAGAGAGACTTAAAATTTGTGGCACACAATATGCCGGAATGCCGATGGCATCTCTTCTTGGTATAACAAAATGGTAAACGTACAATACATTGACTATGTAAAGGCTTCTGTTATCTGTTAATATTGTTTGCCAATATGTCTAAGATCTTCTTTAAATGTATCTTGGCGCTCGTAGAGCATGAAAGGCAACAATAGTGCAACTGCCCAATTAAGTCGTCAAAACGCTTTAAATAGTGATTTGCCATTAGAAGTGATTTTTTAGCGGGCGCGCAATCGTGATTTTAGATAAATAGTAAATACGATTCGGTATTTTCCTGTACTCTGTTTACCAAAATATTCCTTCATTGAGAAACGCCAAATGATACCACTTCCCACCGAAGTCGTAGACTGGAGCCGCCCTTCATTTATTCGACTGGTGTTTTCGTTTAGATGAAGACCTCTTGTGCGAGCCCCCTTTGCACTAGCTATGCACTTGTTGCGGCGTTAATCGCTTATCGAAGCGTTGCGTAGAGGTTAGCTTGCTTTTACGCAGTGGTCGATCGCGTAGTGAAAAAATTTGGTTTTAGCCAAAAGCCTCCTTAAGAAACTTCTGTTGCATGATCAGACGGGTAATCATTACCAAGGTTGTAGTGTCGGTAATGTAAGGGTTTTAGAGCAACGGCTATTCATTTCGAGGGCACTTTGGGCTACTCCGATGGCTAAATGATCGTAGATTTTTCCCGATAACCGCAGGGGCTTCACTGCACAATTACTACTATTATTATTGTATTAAACTGCGAAACTGAGTTGAATGATAATGGTTCACTGAAGAAGTTGGGGCAAACAAAACAGACATAACTTACAAAAAGGAATTGAAATGTGACTCCCAATATTTGTTATAGAATTAATAATTTCTTATAGAATACAGTCAATTAAATAACATGAAGTATTTAATAGATCGAAAACACCAGCTGACTCACCATATCGGGATGGCTGGTGATCCTAGACTTTCGAATGAGATTTAAGACCGATAGGGGAACTAAGAAAGCCGCTTTTGGCATGAGCAGTGGAAAGGCTAGAAACGACGTGCAAACGGAAAAGTAAGCGCTGTCGTTCGTGAGAAATTAACCCATGGAGCACTGTATGGAATCTCAAACCGTAGGTACAATAGAGACAATAAATCTAATGACGAATTTGACAGTTTTAACCTACCCACTAGAAGCTTGTATTAGAGATTGAGTGTCAGTAGTCTTCTGTTCGTGCTCGTGACTTGAAGCTCGTTTTCGCAGTCATTATCCTCAAAAAGTCCGATAGCAGATATTAATTGCCAGTGGTATTCTAACCCAGTGTTGTCTACGGCCCGCTATACTGTGTTGAAATTTTGTGCAAAGTCCGCGCCGTTCGAACAGACTTTCTCTGTGAAACACGTCGTGAGAACTTACAATCCAATGTTTTTAGGTTGCAGACTTTAGCAAGAAAAGATGGAAGGTGTTGTTCGCCAATAAGGCCACATCGAGGACGCCGGAAGTTTCTAATACGCTCGCAGTTAAAATGTACACTAGCGCCCTAACGACTCGGTGCACTTCGGTCAAAATGAAGTAGTCACCATTTAAACATCTGGAATTTTTATGGAACTGATATTAGTGGGTACCTCGTCAGTTTCAGTTTTCAGTAGACAATAGAAATGCTTAGCTAAATCAGCGGTAACGAACTTAACGCTAACAAATGTGGATAGCCTAAATCGCTGACCTCTAGCTAGCTTTATTAAGTGAACTGGTAAATAAAGAAAAAACCCGATATTGGCACGCAACTCGAAAGCTGGAAGAAGGATATAATTTAACATCCTAATCCAGATTCTATACCAAGTGCAACAAGCCTAGCATGAAACTGATTATTTTTAACTGTTCCCTTTTACATGTCCTCGTGAAAATATACGAACTGTGGATCTATTTAGCTCTAACCACTAAAGAAACCATTTACTACTTTTAACTGGGCTAATAGTTCGAGTGTCATAGGCACTAAAAGGTGCTGTTAAGGTTCGTCAAATACCCTAACGATCTGGCGTGAAAAAAACATATATTAAGCATCTACAAATCAAAAAATTGTTGACACTCTTCAAACGGCTCCGTCTAAAAGACGAAACTTTTTAGCTATTCTTGTAGCTTGTGCGAAAATACTTCATTGCAAAGCAACAGGGTGCCTTTTGGCCTCCTGAATAGTCTACCGATCTCTTCTTGCCTAAAAAGAAATGACGCACTAATTAAATTGCTGTTTTTTAAATAAATGGGATAAATATATAGTCTCCTAACATCGACAGCTTAGTTTTTGCAAAATGCTTCGTAAAATTATATTAGAATCTTCTTTAGCCATAATAGGCGCTTCAGTCAGGTGTAACGTTACGTGTCGTTATTTAATAAAATTATCGCCATCTATGTATCGTACTTGAAAGCAGTCTGCGAGAAAGAAGACAATTCCCTATTTAAGTGCACCAATGATCTGTAGATAACATGGTATAGATCTATGCGCTCTACCTCCATTTTAGAGCATTGTTAAGACGAGAAGACTTTCACTGTAACATTAAATTTACCGGCCTAAAATGGTACATATTAATTAACTGGTTAATAGGTTGACCTAAAGCTATTTCGTAGAAAAGGCTGCGCGCTGGTGCCACGTACATATAGATTAATGTTCGTCTGCTGCTGAGATGCGACAGAAAACGAAAACGAACAGCCAAAACTGTCAAGGGATGTCATCTACAAACAGCTAATGATAGTAAAGCATATAATCAAGTACCTAGTTTTTCCTGTAAAGCCATGAACCATCATCATTCGTTTTCGGCTAGGCAGTGCTGATATATATAGGACCAAGGATCATTAATGCATAATCGTAAATGCTAGTTCTATAGATAAAACTAATAAAACCTGAGATATCAGCCTCAAGTGATACATTGGTGATGCGTAAAATATTACGCCACCTCAATTCCAGCTGCGACATACAGGTATATAATGCCTGTTGTTAAATGGTTCTAATCCTAGTAACAAATTTATTAAGTATTTGCCATCATTCTTTACTATTTATACCTATTTTTCAACCAACTTGTGTGTTTCCTCTCGGCAGACATTTTAGGACTTTTGTCGAGTAATTCATTCTGCCAGATGCTAATTCCCTGGTCATTGTCCGATATACGTTTAATAATTCCACTTATCAGTGATCGAAAAAGGTTTGTAAATGCAAAGTCCGCTGAATCAAATAGGCGCGTAAAATTTCTGGTTATTTTCGCACGTTTTGGCCTCAACATGCATGTGCATAGTATAGAAAATGTGCAAAATGGAGTTCGTTTCGCTGGATCGAATTTGGATTGTTTCAGGCAGCAACTACAACACAAGACAAGACCGTCATAATAGAGCTGGAAGAGCGCTTTCGAGCCGTGTATCAGGAGTAAACAATAAATAGGGGAAGTGAGAAAGGCAATTTTTGAAAAAACCGCGGGAACTTAAAATCAACGTAATACTAAACTATCGTAAAGATTATTTTTTAGAGTACCACCATTTACATAATTGTTGAATCTTAATTTGAATTGCAAGATTTGCATCTGACTCGGCATGGAGTAGTGTCAATGTCAACGTCAAACTGTAAAAATCCATAATATGTCGAAGGTAGGAGCGTGGCTTTCTAGAGAATCCGTCCTGAGTGAAACAATATAACACTGAAACAATGTAAAAACATTGCTAAGTGATGAAATATTAAAATCTAATAGAAAAAATAAGCAAAAGAGAATACTATTTCTTTTTAATTCATGCCAAACAATAATACAAACAAGATAAAATGTGTAAAGTTATTAAAAAAAAATTGATGGTAAACGAACGAAAGTAAAAGCTACGATCAGAAGAAAAGTTATGAAGTTCTTTTTTGTTTTTTATCAAAGGATAACACGAAAAGGATTCAAAACAATAATAGCGAAGCAACGAACAATAGCTGATTGGCAAAAAGTTAGATGACGGAGCTTTCGAGTTTCGCCTAACAGACTTGCGCTCATCATTGTTAATGTGTTATCAAGGAAAAAAATTTAGATTCAACATCCCCTCTATGTCTTTTTTACCGTTGCGGTGACTAGATTGGCAGTGAAAACAGCTACAACCGTAAAAAAAAAAGATAATCTCTTAGAAGCTTCCATTTGGATGCAACAAGCATCAGTTGAGCCATATCGTGACATACGTTTTATTAAATATATCCACAAAGCACATATTTGCATGCACGGATTACTGAACAACATGTTCTCGTGGTACATTGCTCGATCGTTAAGAAAGCCATTTAGCTGCAGACTGATCATTCGCGGAGTAATTAGTACGAATAGTTTCGTTCATGTATTCCAATGATGCCCCCAAACTGGGTAACTATTTAGGTCATCAGCTCACATCAACATTGATCGGACATATGTAGGTGTTTGATCTGTCGAAGTGTTCGAACTCTGCTAATTCGATGGTCGGTGACTTGACACATCCTTTTGGAACACGGACATTTGTTGTATAGAAAACGATGTCCGGTAAACGATCGTTCAGTCTATTGAATGCGTGTGCTGCAGGAAGAACAGAGAATAGGGTCTACAGGGCAAAACTGGGTAATCCGGTTTAGGATCTAACGCATAACTGAGTAGAACGTTCAGCTACTGCTGACTATGCGGTTTGTTTCGATCGTCAAGGTTAGATGTATTTCTAAATTGTTCCTGCGTAGAGTTTAAAGTATTCTAATTGCAGCCTATTTTATAAAGTTTACTTGTGCAAAATAAACCATTTCCTTGTTGCAGGTCATGTTGAGGGATACTGATTAAAGAGTCTTGCACAGTATATACGTACTTATTAGCAGCGGGTTATTGCAGCTCTAGTAGACACAAATCTATCTTGTTTTTTCCTAATTTTCCTAATTTCCTAATTATTTGCATAGTAAAAGCTATCTTTTTTTCGTTTCTACGTTTCTCGTTTTTCTCTTCTACTGCGGAATACAGCAGATTCGATCATTAAAAAGATTTAGCAAATACCTGGCGGATTGCGCTCAATGTTCTACGGTTGTTGTAGCATAAATATTATTGCCCTGGAATCGAAGATCAACATCGGTAATCAAACAAGTGATAAGCTCTATCTCGTCAATATAAAATAGTTTGAAATTTCATTATTTGTTCATAGCATCACAGCTGAACGGTTGCCATGATATTTATTGTTTCCCATACGGCCAAATGAGCGAAAATCTTGTCATATCAGAATTGTAAGCAACGATGCTATCCCTACTTGCGACTGAGGCGCGACTTTCCTGATTAAAGAGAAATCATTTTCCTTGTCCACTGTTGTATTTTATTATCTGAGAACGGCTGGAGAATTGTATATAATTTCTATTTTGAGTTATGTTCAAAATGATCGTCTTCTTTTTCCCATGCTTCAGATCGCCGATGCTATATGATGACTGCGTATTTACAAATCTATGAAGATGCACTTTGCCACCGCTATGTGTCCCGAGATCACCACTAATATAATCTATTCATTTGAAAGCTAGTTGTTTATGTTCTTCTTCGCCTAAACTCACCATTCTTATGTTAATACCTAGACTAGTACAACGGATCCACTCTAGACCTCTAAGACATGGTCGTCTTGTTAACTTTTATGAAGATCGCTAGAAAAAGCTTTTGCCACAGTTTCCGAGCTAACTATGCTAAACTTAGCTTGTAACCATAGTTTGCATACGCGTTCTAAAAGACGCGTAGCTAAACATGCTTCCTCTTAGCGGACTTTTCACCTTGATTAATATTATCTGCACCAAAGAAATCTGTTGGATTCGGTAAACGTTCTGTGCTAGTCATATTACATTACTATTTCAGCGGGCGTCGGGCACAGATCTCAGCTTGTCTTTTCGCTCTAAACAAAGGTTGCTGAATAGATACAATGGAAATGTCAGTAGAAAATCAAGTACACACAGTCGTGTGTTAAAAAGCTTCTTCCGTTTGTTATTGAGCACGTTTATAGAATGCGCGTCCTCATGATAGAATTTGAACGCTCATTAGATTTTGAGTGATTTGAAAAGCTTTCTTCGAGAAATTTCGTTTAACGGTAAGTTCGGGAACGAATTTAAACTTTACTTCTAATAGGATAAAGCACTGATAAATTTCTAACGCAAATCCACGAAAAATTTAGAACCCTATTTAATAAGGAAAATATAGTTAATTTCGTAGAATGGCTTTTCCTTCCTGATTAGAATTTTGGCACCAATTCATTTGGGTAAGAATAATAATAATAATACTCGACATTACGTTCGATACTTTCTACTAGCGGTCAAACATAATTCGGTAAAAAATGATAACTGTGCTCGAATAACATAGCGTTTTTTACTGCACAGATAGTTTATATTTAGATATTTTTAATAAGTTAGTTTGTTTCTTATTTCAGGTTGCGAAGGTGCTTTAGTTTTTTACAAAAATGTAGCCACACTCCTTAGCAAGACAACTTTCTCGTGCACTAGGGATTTGCAGAGCAAACCGAGCCCCAAAGTTTTCCCTATAAGATATGTATCGGTATAATGTACAAATAACTTCGAATCACTACTTCAGACATGAAAGCATACGAAAAAAACGGAGGTATTACTTTTGCGTATATCTGTGTGGGTGTGCGTGCTACAAATAAGTCCTTTACGCTATCCACAAAAATTCTAGAATATATAAAAGCCAATCCTATATCTCATCAAGATATGGGAGATCAACGGTGTAGCTAAACTTAAAAAGGAGAAAAGCTACGATATCTGGATAACTACGCCAAAACGTTCGTCGCAGTTGAGTAGCCAACCGAAAATTTACCGCAAAGCCTTCACTCTTTTGTGGTGCACAATACACAATAATGAAAAATTTCATTCAAAACACAT